>NW_025961035.1:0-54333 GCF_023159225.1 Perognathus longimembris pacificus
AAGTACTTAATTATTAAGCTACTGCTTTTCTTAATCTCAGTGGAGATATTTACTGATAAACAGCTACCTACCCTTCGTAATGTCGTTCCTAAATGAGCTTTTATCTCTCTCCCCTCACCACAAATCAGATTCTTCTGAGGAGTTCCCAGTACATTATCCTTTCCCCTGTGTAATTACCTTAACAAGCTACTGCTGTTTTTATTCTCAGAAGGATATTCCTGATAACAGCTGCCTACCCCCTTCGTAAGTGCGTCCTAAATGAGCTTTTTTCTCTCTCCCTCACCACAATCCAGATTCTTTTGGGGAGTTACCAGTACAGTATCCATACCAGGTAATTACTTAAAAGTTCCTAGCTGCTTTTCTTAATCTCAGTGGAGATATTTACTGATAAACAGCTACCTACGCAGCATGTTCATGTCGTTCCTAAATGAGCTTTTTTCTCTCTCCCTCACCACAATCAGATTCTTTTGGGAGTTCCCAGTACAGTAATCCTTTACCAGGAATTACGTAATTTATTAACTACTGCTTTTCTTAATCTCAGGGATATACTCCTGATAACAGCTACCTACCCCAGCTTGTCATGTCGTTCCTAAATGAGCTTTTTATCTCTGTTCCCTCACCACAATCAGATTCTTCTGGGAGTTCCCAGTACATTATCCTTTCCCCTGTGTAATTACCTTAACAAGCTCCAGCTGTTTTTATTCTCAGTGGGATACTACTGATATACAGCTGCCTACCCCAGCTTGTTCATGTCAGGTCCTAAATGAGCTTTTTCTCTGTTCCCTCACCACAATCAGATTCTTTTGGGAGTTACCAGTACAGTAACCTTTCCCCAGGAAGTACGTAATTATTAAGCTACTGCTTTTCTTATTCTCAGTGGAGATATTTACTGATAAACAGCTACCTATCAGCATGTTCATGTCCTAAATGAGCTTTTATCTCTCTCCCTCACCACAAATCAGATTCTTCTGAGGAGTTCCCAGTACATTATCCTTTACCTGTGTAATTACCTTAACAAGCTAGCTGTTTTTATTCTCAGAAGGGATACTCCCTGATATACAGCTGCTACCCCCTTCGTAAGTGCAGGTCCTAAATGAGCTTTTTCTCTGTTCCCTCACCACAATCCAGATTCTTTTGGGGAGTTACCAGTACAACCATACCTGTTAATTTATTAAGCTACTGCTTTTTTATTCTCATGGAGATATTTACTGATAACAGCTACCTATGCAGCACTTCATGTCGTTCCTAAATGAGCTTTTATCTCTCTCCCCTCACCACAAATCAGATTCTTTTGAGGAGTTCCCAGTACATACCTTTCCCCTGTGTAATTACCTTAAAGCTCCAGCTGTTTCTTATTCTCAGAAGGGATATTTACTGATATACAGCTGCCTACCCCCTGTAAGTGCAGGTCCTAAATGAGCTTTTTCTCTCTTCCCTCACCACAATCCAGATTCTTTGGGAGTTCCCAGTACAGTAACCATCCCCAGGAAGTGTAATTTACCTTAAGCTACTGCTTTTTTATCTCAGTGGAGATATACTACTGATAAACAGCTACCTACGCAGCATGTAATGTCGTTCCTAAATGAGCTTTTTCTCTCTTCCCTCACCACAATCAGATTCTTCTGGGAGTTACCAGTACATTATCCTTTACCTGTGTAATTACTTAACAAGCTACTGCTTTTCTTAATCTCAGAAGGATATTTACTGATATACAGCTGCCACCCCCTTCGTAAGTGCAGTTCTAAATGAGCTTTTATCTCTCTCCCCTCACCACAATCCAGATTTTTTGGGAGTTACCAGTACAGTAATCCATACCTGGTAATTACCTTAATTTGTTAAGCTACTGCTTTTCTTATTCTCAGTGGAGATATTTACTGATAACAGCTGCCTACGCAGCATGTTCATGAAGTTCCTAAATGAGCTTTTATCTCTCTCCCTCACCACAAATCAGATTCTTCTGAGGAGTTCCCAGTACATTATCCTTTCCCCTATGTAATTTATTAAGCTACTGTTTTTATTCTCAGAATATTTACTGATATACAGCACCCTACCCTTGTAATGTCAGGTCCTAAATGAGCTTTTTTCTCTGTTCCCTCACCACAAATCCAGATTCTTTGGGGAGTTACCAGTACAGTAACCATACCGGAAGTCCTTAATTTATTAAGCTACTGCTTTTCTTAATCTCAGTGGAGATATTTACTGATAAACAGCTACCTACGCAGCATTCATGTCGTTCCTAAATGAGCTTTTTCTCTCTCCCTCACCACAATCCAGATTCTTTTGGGAGTTACCAGTACAGTATCCATACCGGTGTGTAATTACCTTAACAAGCTACTGCTTTTCTTAATCTCAGAAGGAGATATTTCCCTGATAAACAGCTGCTACCTTCGTAAGTGCATGTCCTAAATGAGCTTTTATCTCTCTCCCTCACCACAATCAGATTCTTCTGAGGAGTTCCCAGTACAATCCTTTACCTGTGAAGTACCTTAACAAGCTACTGCTTTTTTATTCTCAGGGATATTTACTGATATACAGCTACCTCCCCTTCGTCATGTCGTTCCTAAATGAGCTTTTTCTCTGTTCCCTCACCACAATCCAGATTCTTTTGGGGAGTTACCAGTACATTATCCTTTCCCCTGTGTAATTACCTTAAATTCCTACTGTTTTTATTCTCAGAAGGTTTACTCCCTGATATACAGCTGCCTACCCCTTCGTAAGTGTCGTCCTAAATGAGCTTTTTATCTCTCTCCCTCACCACAAATCAGATTCTTCTGAGGAGTTACCAGTACATTATCCTTTCCCCTACTTAATTATTAACCTACTGCTTTTTTATTCTCAGTGGAGATATTTACTGATAACAGCTACCTACCAGCTTCATGTCGTCCTAAATGAGCTTTTTTCTCTCTCCCTCACCACAATCCAGATTCTTTGGAGTTCCCAGTACAGTAACCATACCAGTGTAATTACTTAACAAGCTAGCTTGTTTTATTCTCAGAAGGGATTTACTGATAACAGCTGCCTACCCTTGTAAGTGCAGGTTCCTAAATGAGCTTTTTTTCTCTTCCCTCACCACAATCCAGATTCTTTGGGAGTTACCAGTACAGTAACCATCCCCAGGAAGTACTTAATTTAAGCTACTGCTTTCTTAATCTCAGTGGAGATATTTACTGATAAACAGCTACCTACGCATCATGTTCATGTCGTTCCTAAATGAGCTTTTTCTCTCTGCCCTCACCACAAATCAGATTCTTCTGAGGAGTTCCCAGTACATTATCCTTTCCCTGTGTAATTACCTTAAAGCTAGCTGTTTTTATTCTCAGAAGATACTCCCTGATATACAGCCTACCCCCTGCGTAAGTGAAGGTCCTAAATGAGCTTTTTCTCTGTTCCCTCACCACAATCAGATTCTTTTGGGAGTTACCAGTACAGAACATACCAGGAAGTACTTAATTATTAAGCTACTGCTTTTTTAATCTCAGTGGAGATATTTACTGATAAACAGCTACTACGCAGCATTCATGTCGTTCCTAAATGAGCTTTTATCTCTCTCCCCTCACCACAAATCAGATTCTTCTGAGGAGTTCCCAGTACATTACCTTTCCCATGTGTAATTACCTTAACAAGCTCCACTGTTTTTATTCTCAGAAGATATTTACTGATAACAGCTGCCTACCCTTCGTAAGTGCAGGTCCTAAATGAGCTTTTTTCTCTGTTCCCTCACCACAATCAGATTCTTTTGAGGAGTTACCAGTACATAACAATACCGGTACTTAATTTATTAAGCTACTGCTTTTCTTAATCTCAGTGGAGATATTTACTGATAAACAGCTACCTATGCAGCATTTCATGTCGTTCCTAAATGAGCTTTTTTCTCTGTTCCCTCACCACAATCCAGATTCTTTTGGGAGTTACCAGTACATAACCATACCAGGAAGTACTTAATTTATTAAGCTACTGCTTTTCTTAATCTCAGTGGAGATATTTACTGATAAACAGCTACCTACCAGCATGTTCAGGTCCTAAATGAGCTTTTATCTCTCTCCCCTCACCACAAATCAGATTCTTCTGAGGAGTTCCCAGTACATTATCCTTTCCCCTGTGTAATTACCTTAACAAGCTACTGCTGTTTTTATTCTCAGAATTTACTCCCTGATATACAGCTGCCTACCCCCTTCAGTCGTCCTAAATGAGCTTTTTTCTCTTCCCTCACCACAATCAGATTCTTTTGGGAGTTACCAGTACATTACCATACCAGGAAGTACTTAACATAAGCTACTGCTTTTCTTAATCTCAGATATTTACTGATAAACAGCTGCCTACCAGCATGTCATGTCGTTCCTAAATGAGCTTTTATCTCTCTCCCCTCACCACAAATCAGATTCTTTCTGGGAGTTCCCAGTACATTAATCCTTTCCCCTGTGTAATTACTTAATTTACAAGCTCCAGCTTTTTTATTCTCAGTGGAGATATTTTCCCTGATATACAGCTACCTATGCAGCATGTTCATGTCGTCCTAAATGAGCTTTTTTCTCTTCCCTCACCACAATCCAGATTCTTTTGGGGAGTTACCAGTACAGTATCCATCAGTGAATTACTTAACAAGCTACTGCTTTTCTTAATCTCAGTGGAGATATTTATGATAAACAGCTACCTACGCAGCTTGTTCATGTCGTTCCTAAATGAGCTTTTATCTCTCTCCCCTCACCACAAATCAGATTCTTCTGAGGAGTTCCCAGTACATTATCCTTTCCCCAGGAAGTACTTAATTATTAACCTACTGCTTTTTTATTCTCAGTGGGATATTTACTGATATACAGCTGCCTATGCCCTTTAAGTGCAGGTCCTAAATGAGCTTTTTCTCTGTTCCCTCACCACAATCAGATTCTTTGGGGAGTTACCAGTACAGTAACCCCAGTGTAATTACTTAACAAGCTACTGCTTTTCTTATCTCAGTGGAGATATTTACTGATAAACAGCTACCTACGCAGTGCATGTCGTTCCTAAATGAGCTTTTATCTCTCTCCCCTCACCACAAATCAGATTCTTCTGAGGAGTTCCCAGTACATTATCCTTTCAGTGTAATTACCTTAACAAGCTACTGCTGTTTTTATTCTCAGATATTTACTGATATACAGCTGCCTACCCCCTTCGTAAGTCAGGTCCTAAATGAGCTTTTTTCTCTGTTCCCTCACCACAATCCAGATTCTTTTGGGGAGTTACCAGTACAGTAACCATACCTGTGTAATTACTTAAAAGCTACTGCTTTTCTTAATTCTCAGTGGAGATATTTACTGATAAACAGCTGCTACCTTCGAGTGCAGGTCCTAAATGAGCTTTTATCTCTCTCCCCTCACCACAAATCAGATTCTTTTGAGGAGTTCCCAGTACATTATCCTTTCCCCGTGTAATTACCTTAACAAGCTACAGCTTTTTTATTCTCAGAGATATTTACTGATATACAGCTGCCTACCCCCTTCGTGTCAGGTCCTAAATGAGCTTTTTTCTCTGTTCCCTCACCACAATCCAGATTCTTTTCGGGAGTTACCAGTACAGTAACCATACCAGGAAGTACTTAATTTATTAAGCTACTGCTTTTCTTAATCTCAGCTGAGATATTTCCGGATAAACAGCTACCTATGCAGCATTTCATGTCGTTCCTAAATGAGCTTTTATCTCTCTCCCCTCACCACAAATCAGATTCTTCTGAGGAGTTCCCAGTACATTATCCTTTCCCCTGTGTAATTACCTTAACAAGCTCCAGCTGTTTTTATTCTCAGAGGTTTACTCCCTTATATACAGCTGCCTACCCCCTTCGTAAGTGCAGGTCCTAAATGAGTTTTTTCTCTGTTCCCTCACCACAATCCAGATTCTTTTGGGGAGTTACCAGTACAGTAACCATACCAGGAAGTACTTAATTTATTAAGCTACTGCTTTTCTTAATTCAGTGGAGATATTTACTGATAAACAGCTACCTATGGAGCATGTTAATGTCGTCCTAAATGAGCTTTTATCTCTCTCCCTCACCACAAATCAGATTCTTCTGAGGAGTTCCCAGTACATTATCCTTTCCCCTGTGTAATTACCTTAACAAGCTCCAGCTTTTTTTATTCTCAGAAGGGATACTCCCTGATATACAGCTGCCTACCCCCTTCGTAAGTGCAGGTCCTAAATGAGCTTTTTTCTCTGTTCCCTCACCACAATCCAGATTTTTTGGGGAGTTACCAGTACAGTAACCATACCAGAAGTACTTTATTTATTAAGCTACTGCTTTTCTTATTCTCAGTGGAGATATTTCCTGATAAACAGCTACCTATGCAGCACATTTATGTCGTTCCTAAATGAGCTTTTATCTCTCTCCCCTCACCACAAATCAGATTCTTCTGAGGAGTTCCCAGTACAATATACTTTCCCCTGTGTAATTACCTTAACAAGCTCCAGCTGTTTTATATTCTCAGAAGGATACCACTGATATACAGCTGCCTACCCCCTTCTAAGTGCAGGTCCTAAATGAGCTTTTTTTCTGTTCCCTCACCACAATCCAGATTCTTTTGGGGAGTTACCAGTACAGTAACCATCAGGAAGTACTTAATTTATTTAGCTACTGCTGTTCTAATCTCAGTGGAGATATTTACTGATAAACAGCTACCTACGAATCATGTTCATGTCGTTCCTAAATGAGCTTTTACCTCTCTCCCCTCACCACAAATCAGATTCTTCTGAGGAGTTCCCAGTACATTATCCTTTCCCCTGTGTACTTACTTTAACAAGCTCCAGCTGTTTTTATTCTCAGAAGGTTTACTCCCTGATATACAGCTGCCTACCCCCTTCGTAAGTGCAGGTTCCTAAATGAGCTTTTTTCTCTGTCCCTCACCACAATCCAGATTCTTTTGGGGAGTTACCAGTACAGTAACCATACCAGGAAGTCCTTAATTTATTAAGCTACTGCTTTTCTTAATCTCAGTGGAGATATTTACTGATAAACAGCTACCTACGCAGCATGTTCATGTCGTTCCTAAATGAGCTTTTATCTCTCTCCCCTCACCACAAATCAGATTCTTCTGAGGAGTTCCCAGTATATTATCCTTTCCCCTGTGTAATTTCCATTAACAAGCTCCAGCTGTTTTTATTCTCAGAAGGTTTACTCCCTGATATACAGCTGCCTACCCACTTCGTAATTGCAGGTCCTAAATGAGCTTTTTCTCTGTTCTCTCACCACAATCCAGATTCTTTTGGGGAGTTACCAGTACAGTAACCATACCAGGAAGTACTGA
Source organism: Perognathus longimembris pacificus (assembly GCF_023159225.1). Taxonomy (NCBI): domain Eukaryota; kingdom Metazoa; phylum Chordata; class Mammalia; order Rodentia; family Heteromyidae; genus Perognathus; species Perognathus longimembris. Next base: position 7,272 of record NW_025961035.1, read on the forward strand.
ATTTATTAAGCTACTGCTTTTCTTAATCTCAGTGGAGATATTTACTGATAAACAGCTACCTACGCAGCATGTTCATGTCGTTCCTAAATGAGCTTTTATCTCTCTCCCCTCACCACAAATCAGATTCTTCTGAGGAGTTCCCAGTACATTATCCTTTCCCCTGTGTAATTACCTTAACAAGCTCCAGCTGTTTTTATTCTCAGAAGATTTACTCCCTGATATACAGCTGCTATCCTCTTCGTAAGTGCAGGTCCTAAATGAGCTTTTTTCTCTGTTCCCTCACCACAATCAGATTCTTTTGGGGAGTTACCAGTACAGTAACCATACCAGGAAGTACGTGATTTATTAAGCTACTGCTTTTCTTATCTCAGTGGCGATATTTACTGATAAACAGCTACCTACCAGCATGTTCATGTCGTTCCTAAATGAGCTTTTATCTCTCTCCCCTCACCACAATCAGATTCTTCTGAGGAGTTCCCAGTACATTATCCTTTCCCCTGTGTAATTACCTTAACAAATTCCAGCTGTTTTTATTCTCAGAAGGTTTACTCCCTGATATACAGCTGCCTACCCCCTTCGTAAGTGCAGGTCCTAAATGAGCTTTTTCTCTGTTCCCTCACCACAATCCAGATTCTTTGGGGAGTTACCAGTACAGTAACCATACCAGCATTACTTAATTTATTAAGCTACTGCTTTTCTTAATTCAGTGGAGATATTTACTGTAAACAGCTACCTACTCAGCACGTTCATGTCGTTCCTAAATGAGCTTTTATCTCTCTCCCCTCACCACAAATCAGATTCTTTTGAGGAGTTCCCAGTACATTATCCTTTCCCCTGTAATTACCTTAACAAGCTCCAGCTGTTTTTATTCTCAGAATTTACTCCCTGATATACAGCTGCCTACCCCCTTCGTAAGTGCAGGTCCTAAATGAGCTTTTTTCTCTGTTCCCTCACCACAATCCAGATTCTTTGGGGAGTTACCAGTACAGTAACCATACCAGGAAGTACTTAATTTATTAAGCTACTGCTTTTCTTAATCTCAGTGGAGATATTTACTGATAAACAGTACCTACGCAGCATGTTCATGTCGTTCCTAAATGAGCTTTTATCTCTCTCCCCTCACCACAAATCAGATTCTTCTGAGGAGTTCCCAGTAGTATTATCCTTTCCCCTGTGTAATTTACCTTAACAAGCTCCAGCTGTTTTTATTCTCAGAAGGTTTACTCCCTGATATACAGCTGCCTACCCCCTTCGTAAGTGCAGGTCCTAAATGAGCTTTTTTCTCTGTTCCCTCACCACAATCCAGATTCTTTTGGGGAGTTACCAGTACAGTAACCATACCAGGAAGTACTTAATTTATTAAGCTACTGCTTTTCTTAATCTCAGTGGAGATATTTACTGATAAACAGCTACCTACGCAGCATGTTCATGTCGTTCCTAAATGAGCTTTTATCTCTCTCCCCTCACCACAAATCAGATTCTTCTGAGGAGTTCCCGGTACATTATCCTTTCCCCTGTGTAATTACCTTAACAAGCTCCAGCTGTTTTTATTCTCAGAAGATTTACTCCCTGATATACAGCTGCCTATCCCTTCGTAAGTGCAGGTCCTAAATGAGCTTTTTTCTCTGTTCCCTCACCACAATCAGATTCTTTTGGGGAGTTACCAGTACAGTAACCATACCAGGAAGTACGTGATTTATTAAGCTACTGCTTTTCTTATCTCAGTGGAGATATTTACTGATAAACAGCTACCTACGCAGCATGTTCATGTCGTTCCTAAATGAGCTTTTATCTCTCTCCCCTCACCACAAATCAGATTCTTCTGAGGAGTTCCCAGTACATTATCCTTTCCCCTGTGTAATTACCTTAACAATTCCAGCTGTTTTTATTCTCAGAAGGTTTACTCCCTGATATACAGCTGCCTACCCCTTCGTAAGTGCAGGTCCTAAATGAGCTTTTTTCTCTGTTCCCTCACCACAATCAGATTCTTTTGGGGAGTTACCAGTACAGTAACCATACCAGCATTACTTAATTTATTAAGCTACTGCTTTTCTTATTTCAGTGGAGATATTTACTGATAAACAGCTACCTACTCAGCATGTTCATGTCGTTCCTAAATGAGCTTTTATCTCTCTCCCCTCACCACAAATCAGATTCTTTTGAGGAGTTCCCAGTACATTATCCTTTCCCCTGTAATTACCTTAACAAGCTCCAGCTGTTTTTATTCTCAGAATGTTTACTCCCTGATATACAGCTGCCTACCCCCTTCGTAAGTGCAGGTCCTAAATGAGCTTTTTTCTCTGTTCCCTCACCACAATCCAGATTCTTTGTGGGAGTTACCAGTACAGTAACCATACCAGGAAGTACTTAATTTATTAAGCTACTGCTTTTCTTAATTCTCAGTGGAGATATTTACTGATAAACAGCTACCTACGCAGCATGTTCATGTCGTTCCTAAATGAGCTTTTATCTCTCTCCCCTCACCACAAATCAGATTCTTCTGAGGAGTTCCCAGTACATTATCCTTTCACCTTGTAATTACCTTAACAAGCTCTAGATGTTTTTATTCTCAGAAGGTTTACTCCCTGATATACAGCTGCCTACCCCTTCGTAAGTGCAGGTCCTAAATGATTTTTCTCTGTTCCCTCACCACAATCCAGATTCTTTTGGGGAGTTACCAGTACAGTAACCATACCGGAAGTACTTAATTCATTAAGCTACTGCTTTTCTTAATCTCAGTGGAGATATTACTGATAAACAGCTACCTACGCAGCACGTTCATGTCGTTCCTAAATGAGCTTTTTTCTCTGTTCCCTCACCACAATCAGATTCTTCTGGGAGTTACCAGTACAGTATCCTTTACCTGTGTAATTACCTTAACAAGCTACTGTTTCTTATCTCAGATATTTACTGATAAACAGCTGCCTACACCCTTCGTAAGTGCCGTTCCTAAATGAGCTTTTATCTCTCTCCCCTCACCACAAATCAGATTCTTTGAGGAGTTACCAGTACAGTACCTTTCCCCGGAAGTACTTATTTATTAAGCTACAGCTGTTTTTATTCTCAGTGGAGATATTTACTCCCTGATATACAGCTACCTACGCAGCATGTTCATGTCGTTCCTAAATGAGCTTTTTTCTCTGTTCCCTCACCACAATCCAGATTCTTTTGGGGAGTTACCAGTACAGTAACCATACCAGGAAGTACTTAATTTATTAAGCTACTGCTTTTCTTAATCTCAGTGGAGATATTTACTGATAAACAGCTCCTACGCAGCATGTTCATGTCGTTCCTAAATGAGCTTTTATCTCTCTCCCCTCACCACAAATCAGATTCTTCTGAGGAGTTCCCAGTACATTTATCCTTTCCCCTGTGTAATTACCTTAACAAGCTCCAGCTGTTTTTATTCTCAGAAGGTTTACTCCCTGATATACAGCTGCCTACCCACTTCGTAAGTGCAGGTCCTAAATGAGCTTTTTTCTCTGTTCCCTCACCACAATCCAGATTCTTTTGGGGAGTTACCAGTACAGTAACAATACCAGGAAGTACTGAATTTATTAAGCTACTGCTTTTCTTAATCTCAGTGGAGATATTTACTGATAAACAGCTACCTAGGCAGCATGTTCATGTCGTTCCTAACTGAGCTTTTATCTCTCTCCCCTCACCACAAATCAGATGCTTCTGAGGAGTTCCCGGTACATTATCCTTTCCCATGTGTAATTACCTTAACAAGCTCCAGCTGTTTTTATTCTCAGAAGATTTACTCCCTGATATACAGCTGCCTACCCTCTTCGTAAGTGCAGGTCCTAAATGAGCTTTTTTCTCTGTTCCCTCAGCACAATCATGATTCTTTTGGGGAGTTACCAGTACAGTAACCATACCAGGAAGTACGTAATTTATTAAGCTACTGCTTTTCTTAGTCTCAGTGGCGATATTTACTGATAAACAGCTACCTACGCAGCATGTTCATGTCGTTCCTAAATGAGCTTTTATCTCTCTCCCCTCACCACAAATCAGATTCTTCTGAGGAGTTCCCAGTACATTATCCTTTCCCCTGTGTAATTACCTTAACAAGTTCCAGCTGTTTTTATTCTCAGAAGGTTTACTCCCTGATATACAGCTGCCTACCCAATTCGTAAGTGCAGGTCCTAAATGAGCTTTTTTCTCTGTTCCCTCACCACAATCCAGGTTCTTTTGGGGAGTTACCAGTACAGTAACCATACCAGGAAGTACTTAATTTATTAAGCTACTGCTTTTCTTAATTTCAGTGTAGATATTTACTGATAAACAGCTACCTACTCAGCACGTACATGTCGTTCCTAAATGAGCTTTTATCTCTCTCCCCTCACCACAAATCAGAATCTTCTGAGGAGTTCCCAGTACATTATCCTTTCCCCTGTGTAATTACCTTAACAAGCTCCAACTGTTTTTATTCTCAGAAGGTTTACTCCCTGATATAGAGCTGCCTACACCCTTCGTAAGTGCAGGTCCTAAATGAGCTTTTTTCTCTGTTCCCTCACCACAATCCAGATTCTTTTGGGGAGTTACCAGTACAGTAACCATACCCGGAAGTACTTTATTTATTAAGCTACTGCTTTTCTTAATCTCAGTGGAGATATTTACTGATAAACAGCTACCTACGCAGCATGTTCATGTCGTTCATAAATGAGCTTTTTTCTCTGTTCCCTCACCACAATCCAGGTTCTTTTCGGGAGTTACCAGTACAGTAACCATACCAGGAAGTACTTAATTTATTAAGCTACTGTTTTTCTTAATCTCTGTGGAGATATTTACTGATAAACAGCTTCCTACGCAGCTTGTTCATTTCGTTCCTTAATGAGCTTTTATCTCTCTCCCCTCACCACAAATCAGATTCTTCTGAGGAGTTCCTAGTACATTATCCTTTCCCCTGTGTAATTACCTTAACAAGCTCCAGCTGTTTTTATTCTCAGAAGGTTTACTCCCTGATATACAGCTGCCTACCCCCTTCGTAAGTGCAGGTCCTAAATGACCTTTTTTCTCTGTTCCCTCACCACAATCCAGATTCTTTTGGGGAGTTACCAGTACAGTAACCATACCAGGAAGTACTTAATTTATTAAGCTACTGCTTTTCTTAATCTCAGTCGAGATATTTACTGATAAACAGCTACTTACGCAGCATGTTCATGTCGTTCCTAAATGAGCTTTTATCTCTCTCCCCTCACCACAAATCAGATTCTTCTGAGGAGTTCCCGGTATATTATCCTTTCCCCTGTGTAATTACCATAACAAGCTCCAGCTGTTTTTATTCTCAGAAGGTTTACTCCCTGATATACAGCTGCCTACCCACTTCGTAAGTGCAGGTCCTAAATGAGCTTTTTTCTCTGTTCCCTCACCACAATCCAGATTATTTTGGGGAGTTACCAGTACAGTAACAATACCAGGAAGTACTGAATTTATTAAGCTACTGCTTTTCTTAATCTCAGTGGAGATATTTACTGATAAACAGCTACCTACGCAGCATGTTCATGTCGTTCCTAACTGAGCTTTTATCTCTCTCCCCTCACCACAAATCAGATTCTTCTGAGGAGTTCCCGGTACATTATCCTTTCCCCTGTGTAATTACCTTAACAAGCTCCAGCTGTTTTTATTCTCAGAAGATTTACTCCCTGATATACAGCTGCCTACCCTCTTCGTAAGTGCAGGTCCTAAATGAGCTTTTTTCTCTGTTCCCTCAGCACAATCATGATTCTTTTGGGGAGTTACCAGTACAGTAACCATACCAGGAAGTACGTAATTTATTAAGCTACTGCTTTTCTTAATCTCAGTGGCGATATTTACTGATAAACAGCTACCTACGCAGCATGTTGATGTCGTTCCTAAATGAGCTTTTATCTCTCTCCCCTCACCACAAATCAGATTCTTCTGAGGAGTTCCCAGTACATAATCCTTTCCCCTGTGTAATTACCTTAACAAGCTCCAGCTGTTTTTATTCTCAGAAGGGATACTCCCTGATATAAAGCTGCCTACCCCCTTCGTAAGTGCAGGTCCTAAATGAGCTTTTTCTCTGTTCCCTCACCACAATCCAGATTCTTTTGGGGAGTTACCAGTACAGTAAACATACCAGGAAGTACTTAATTTATTAAGCTACTGCTTTTCTTAATCTCAGTGGAGATATTTACTCATAAACAGCTACCTACGCAGCATGTTCATGTCGTTCCTAAATGAGCTTTTATCTCCATCCCCTCACCACAAATCAGATTCTTCTGAGGAGTTCCCAGTACATTATCCTTTCCCCTGTGTAATTACCTTAACAAGCCCCAGCTGTTTTTATTCTAGGAAGGTTTACTCCCTGATATACAGCTGCCTACCCCCTTCGTAAGTGCAGGTCCTTAAATGAGCTTTTTTCTCTGTTCCCTCACCACAATCCAGATTCTTTTGGGGAGTTACCAGTACAGTAACCATACCAGGAAGTACTTAATTTATTAAGCTACTGCTTTTCTTAATCTCAGTGGAGATATTTACTGATAAACAGCTACCTACGCAGCATGTTCATGTCGTTCTTAAATGAGCTTATATCTCTCTCCCCTCACGACAAATCAGATTCTTCTGAGGAGTTCCCAGTGCATTATCCTTTCCCCCGTGTAATTACCTTAACTAGATCCAGCTGTTTTTATTCTCAGAAGCGATACTCCCTGATATACAGCTGCCTAACCCCTTCGTAAGTGCAGGTCCTAAATGAGCTTTTTTCTCTGTTCCCTCACCACAATCCAGATTCTTTTGGGGAGTTACCAGTACAGTAACCATACCAGGAAGTACTTAATTTATTAAGCTACTGCTTTTCTTAATCTCAGTGGAGATATTTACTGATAAACAGCTAACTACGCAGCATGTTCATGTCATTCCTAAATGAGCTTTTTTCTCTCTCCCCTCACACAAATCAGATTCTTCTGAGGAGTTCCCAGTACATTATCCTTTCCCCTGTGTAATTATCTTAACTAGCTCCAGCTGTTTTTATTCTCAGAAGCGATACTCCCTGATATACAGCTGCCTACCCCCTTCGTAAGTGCAGGTCCTAAATGAGATTTTTTCTCTGTTCCCTCACTACAATCCAGATTCTTTTGGGGAGTTACCAGTAGAGTAACCATACCAGGAATTACTTCATTTATTAAGCTACTGCTTTTCTTAATCTCAGTGGAGATATTTACTGATAAACAGCTACGTACGCCGTATGTTCATGTCGTTCCTAAATGAGCTTTAATCTCTCTCCTCTCACCACAAATCAGAATCTTCTGAGGATTTTCGAGTACATTATCCGTTCCTCTGGCTAATTACCTTAACAAGATCCAGCTGTTTTTATTCTCAGAAGGTTTACTCCCTGATATACAGCTGCCTACCCCCTTCGTAAGTGCAGGTCCTAAATGAGATTTTTTCTCTGTTCCCTCACTACAATCCAGATTCTTTTGGGGAGTTACCGGTAGAGTAACCATACCAGGAAGTACTTAATTTATTAAGCTACTGCTTTTCTTAATCTCAGTGGAGATATTTACTGATAAACAGCTACCTACGCAGCATGTTCATGTCGTTCCTAAATGAGCTTTTATCTCTCTCCCCTCACCACAAATCAGATTCTTCTGAGGATTTCCCAGTACATTATCCTTTCCCCTTTGTAATTACCTTAACAAGCTCCAGCTGTTTTTATTCTCAGAAGGTTTACTCCCTGATATACAGCTGCCTACCCCCTTCGTAAGTGCAGGTGTGTTGGAGAATTAAAGTCTCCAACCAGTGGAAAAATTTAGCCCCGGCAAGGTTACTCTGATGCCTCATTAGCACACTAATAGGCCTTTGGGAATACATTCCCAGTAAGGAGTTTCTGGTGTTTGTGGGCCAAAGGAAGCCACCAGTTGTTGTGAGTATCTCCTTTTTCCCCCTACTTAGCAAGTCTCCCTGAGGAGACTTGCTAGACCAGCTGCCTTTAGTGTTAGATTCTCTCTGTAAACAGGAAAGTCTCCTCACTAGATTCTCACTGTAAACAGGAAAGTCTCCTCACTGTTATTTCACAAGTATTTGGAGAAGTCAAGATTGATGTTATCTAGCCTTAAGGAGATAGTAGCTAGGAGATAATTATAGTTCTACCTCGGTTGTGTATAGTTCCTTGTTTTGATATCAATAATCTTTGTAGTCACTACCTCCTGTAATTAGAAAGGCATTTGTATCAAGTTGCTGCCCTCACAGTAGGAAATTTCCTCCACTTCTGTATTTGAGACAAATGTCATGCTGTATTGATCTTTTACCCTGTAATTGTAAAATTGGTTTCTAACCCTATACAAACCCTGGCCCTCTTGGAATAAAGTATGCATTGGTTCTCTCGCCTTGCATCCCCCGTGTCCTGATTTCGACTGCAGTTACCCAGGTTCAACATCTGGCGTCCGGACCCAGGGACCTGACAATTGATCCACAGGAGATTGCGGAACTGCCGAGCTCTCGAGTGAGGTGAGAGATATTTTTAATTCACAGGAGACAAGGGATCTGTGTGTAATTCACAGGAGACAAGGGATCTGTGTGGTGAGCTCCTATTCTTAAAAAATTACGGGGTTATGGGACAAGCTAAACCAACTCCATTTTCTAATTTTATCCACCATGTATTGAAACGGGACGGAGCTATGGTCTCGTGTTCACAAAGAGATGAGTGTGTACAGGTAGTGGAGTATAATCTATGGTTCCCAGAGGGAGATACTTTAGATTTAGAAGTCTGGGAACGAGTAGAGAATAATATGGAAAATGAATATCGGTGTGGAGACAAGGTTCCAGTTACATTTTGGTCTGTTTGGGCATTAATACATACAGCCGTGAGCATGATGTCTCCTGATGCTATCATAACATCAGCTGCTGAGCCAGAGGCTGACGTGGAAAAAGCTATGAAGGCTTATAATTTGTCCGGGGAGGTAAAAACTCAAATTGGGCAGGAGCTAAAAGACATGGCAACACCTGAACTATCTCCTGTCAGTTTTGTTAAAGAAAAATTAACATCAAATAAGCCTTCAGCCTCTACCTATGCTCCTTCAGAGAATGATGATAATTTAGGCAGCTCAGCAGTGCAGTCAAAGTGCTACAGATGCTCTTTCGATCTGCCAGGGGCAGTCAGGAAGGTGAAAGTAAAGAACAAATAATTGCGGCCGCGGAGCCCACTTTTACTTTAATTAATCTAAGTCCTATGGTTCTGCCTCTCTCTCTTGCTATCAAACTTTTCCTGTCATTGAACCCCCTCCAACCAGAGGTGTGGCACAGCCCCGTCATTATCAAGATATTGACCAGATTCACTCAATTTAGGACAGCTGTAATACAGGGCCGTCTCATGGCTCCCTTCCAGTGAAGGAGGCTTCCCCATCATCTTTTCTTTACAACCAGGCACTAGCAGGGGAGCTGACACTCCCTGTTTTAGTCCATCAGCCTGGAATTGGGGAAGGACTAGTGATTTTTCTTTTACTTCTTAAGAGAATTTTTACTGCAATTGCACTTTTAATTTGCGCCTGCGCTGCATGTTTCATGTGTCTTTGTCCTTGTTTGATTAGTTGTGTTTCGTGTGGAGTGCTAAATTGGGAAAGAAGTCCTCTGGTCGGCGGCCTCGGCAGGTTGATTGCCAGGGGATGGAAATCTCCACTGGGGAGGATCCCCCTGAGAATTTTCAGGGCCCTATGGACTTTCCATCACTCTGGCTGGCAGCTTGTGGACGCTGGACATGCCATCCAAGGTGTAAAAGCCTCTGTTTCTATGTTCTGTTTTGTCTTGACTAGTTTTGTCTTTGAGATTGGTACCAGTTTTAAACATAAACTTTTGTTTCCCTTATTTCTGTTGTCCATTTACATGTCTATGGGCAAAACATTTACTAGGTACTGTGTCTCCTTCTGCAAGAAGGCAGAAAAAGTGCAGGCTGCTAAGAGCTGAGTTCAAACAGCCGGCTAGGCTAATCTTAGCCTGAGAGTAAACACTAAGAGTCAAGTGCTAGGTGGACTCAGTAATACTCCAGGGGACCCCAACCCAGTTATCTTCAGCTAAAAAGTGTTTAGTATGCTAAGATACTTTGCTAAAACTAATAGGCCCTAGCGAATAAGACTAAACAATGCTAAAATCATTCATTAAAGGTTTTGTTTTAAGTTTTGGTCATTACAAGAGTAAGATTGGAAAATATACCTTTTGCCACTAAAAAATGTACGGCTGATAGTTGTTTGGACTGCTTTTAAGTTCTGTTTACATTAATACCTACATATGTGAATGTATGTATGTGTGTGGCGCGCACACAAATGTATGTGGGTGTGAATGTGTTCAAGATTAAAAATGTATGATGTAAAAATAGGTTAGTTTAACTGTAAACTTCAAAAGATCATCGAGTTTGGGCTTTACCAAAAGTTTTAAAGGATTATTACTTTATTTTAAAAAGGAACTATAGTTAAAAAATTCTTTAATTCATGGTTAAAAATAAATAAATAAATAAATAAATAAATAAGAACTTAGCATGGGCCCTTGAACGATACTATCCTCAGTAGTGAGGGGTAAACTGACAAAAGTGCAGTTTAGCCATCCACGTGATGGGACAGCCGTAGGGTGGCGTCCATTCATAGTGGGAGAGGGCAAGCTGGCCCCAAGGCAGTTCATCAAGCTCTAAGGAGTAGGATGGAGGTAGGCCCATTCTATAGGACAGGCCAATGGAGGCCTTTCTTTTATTTCTTTTGTTTTCAGGTATAAACATTGGAAACCTCAGGGTAAAATGTATGATTTGACTGATACTTCTAAATCTGCCCCTTAGGATGGATTAAAATTGGAATATCTTAAAGGAGAGTTAAAAGTTTATTTACCTGATATAACTCGATTTCTGTACAGGTTTGCAATTTGAATGTATTAAAAAGGCAAATATGCTAACTCTGAAATCTCATGGTTATAATTCTGGGGCACACTGCTAAGTGTACTCTTGTTACAATTGTTTTGGGTATCACTTTAATGAATCAGGTACTAAATTTTTTAAGTGTAAACTGTACTGTAACAGTAAGATTAACTATCTTAAGTCACATATAATCAGGTAAATATTTTAAAGTATATAAACTAATGGGGGATAGAAGTACACAACTTTCATTAACTCTCTGTATATCGGAAAATGGCTCTTTTAAAGCAGACAACCAGGAGGCAATGTGCCCCCTGGGCTTCAGTTTTTCTATGCAAATACAGGCTGAAGTAAAGGTGTGAAAGCCTCTACTTTAAAAGGTTTTAGAATGCCTTTCTAGATAAGAAATTTGGAAGTGAAAAACAAGCAGCATGAAGCAATGGGTGATACCTAGGCTCCAGATTTCTTTTAATACAACCAGGCTTGGTAAAAGACTTGAGATCAAAAATGTATTCTGAGATATGAAATTTAAAATGTTTGTTTTAAGTTGGATATAGGAAAACTATGGCTATCAAGATGATTGTTTTAATTACTACTCCAGTTTGTTTTACAGGTTTTCAATAAAATGATTTATTATTTGCTGTACCTGATAAAAATATTGTATCACAATTGTTACAAATTTTGCCTTTAGACTTTCAACAGTATAATTTAATAATTGCCCCTGATAAAATTCATTTAAACAGAAGAACCATTTAAGTCTGGGATATTTAGTTAGAAGAGAAGTAATTACCCCCCAATTAATAAAAATTTGTACTGAAGAGTTTAAAACTCTTAATTTTCAAAAGTTACTAGGGACATCAATTGGCTTCGCCCTTCCTTAGGAATTCCCAGAATTCCTAATCTATTTTCCATTCTTCAAGGAGATTCGGATTTATGTAGCCCTCAAAAATTAATTGACACGTCAGGAACTGCTCCTAATAAAATTTGGCAAATGGATGTAACACACATCCCTGAATTTGGCCGCTTACAATATGTGCATGTATCCATTGATACATATTCTTCTTTTATTTGGGCAACTCCTCTGCCAGGGGAAAAAGGGACTCATATCATTCAACATTTACTAGAAACGTTCGCAGTCATGGGGATTCCTTCTCAAATAAAAACTGACAATGCACCAACTTATTCCAGTAAACAAGTACGAAAATTTTTAGAATTTCATAACATTTTTCATGTTACAGGAATTGAATACAATCCTCAAGGTCAAGGTATAGTAGAAAGAGCTCATTATACATTAAAAACACAAATTAAAAAACTAAAGAGGGGGACTATGGATAGTACTGAGGGATATGCAACTTCTATGAAAAGTATTTATAAAACAGCCCGAGCCGTTATTGCAGAAGCACTATTTGTCCTTAACTTTTTAAATTTGCCTCAAGGAGATGTTTTAGCAAGAGCTGAGCGACACTTCCTAGCTCCGCCTATGCAAAACAAACCACAGCCAGTTTGGAATAGATTGGGGGTTGGGCTAGATTGGGTCCCGGGGAGTTAACCCAGGGGCGAGGGTATGCTTATGTTCTACAGAAGACAGCCCATCTTTCTAGCACCTGCTCCAGTGGATCCAGCAACAAACACCCCTCTGTGCATCAAGACCGGGGTGAAACATTCTCATCCAAGTGATAAGGCCATTCTAATGGACAGGTGTGCACTGGTAACCTGTAGGGGCTACATCAGAGGTAATGTATTGGGCCTATATTTCTAACCCTCCTTTATGTCCATACTTATGGACAAAAGCCCCTGTCTCTTTTACATCTATTACTAATTTACTCTCTCCCCCTATGGGTCTGGCATTCCAGTCTTTCCTATGGAAGAGGAAAGATCATTTAACTTCTCTTATTCTCAGTTCTCTAAAGCTATCTGTCAAGGCCGCTCCCCATGTTACCCTTTTAGATATCAATATTGGATTCAGCATGGAGGTTCATATAACTCCAGTAGAACTCGGCTGATTAGACTGTCTTCCTGGTCTGTGGGATCTCATACCTATAAATTAGATAATTATCCTATTCCTGCTGGCCTGCCTAAATGTGACAATTTTACTTATCTGAACCTGAACTTTACTGAAAGACATTGGGAAAGTTGTCGAGGAATTTTTCCAACTATTTGGAATACATCCCAGCATACTTGGTATGATTGGGGACCTTTTGGTGTGTGGTTTAAAAACTGCACTGAATATAACTCATCTTGTGAACCTACTTTATCTATGAGCATGTCCATGTCTGCTGAACAGCTTTTAGGGTGGTTTGGAGCAGGCTTTAGTGACCCCCGGCCTGCTCTCGCCCATGGAAACAGGCTATTTCCTCCACAACATCATCTCTAGAAATTAGCAGCTTCTCAGGCTCCTGTATTGCTGGCCAATGGAACTTACTCAGGAACTAAAGGATCCTCGGCCTCCTACAACTTCACAGTTGTAAAGACCTATAATATCTCTGCTTGTGTTCATTTTCCACAAGTACTGATGGTCGGCCCCATAAACATAACTAAGAATGCCATTACCAGCATAAATTGTAAATTGTATACTTGCTTGAATAACAATGTCACCTTTATTTTTAGTCAAGATAGGATCATGATTTTAACCCAGCGCAACTCACTTTGGGTCCCTGTTCGTATGCATCGTCCCTGGGCTGGAGGACCTGTACAAGGATTAGTAATGCAGTTTTTTTAAGCGGCTTCTGAAGAGGAGTCGTCATGCCATTGGACTGATTATTGCAGGACTCGTTGGACTGATTGCCATTGCTACAACTGCAGCAGTATCCGGAGCCGCATTGCGACAATCTGTACGAACTCATGACTTTATGGTGCAGTGGCACCAGGACTCCCACAATCTGTGGCAACACCAGCTGGAAGTAAATGCCCACCTTCAAGATGAGATAGAAGCTGTTAAAGGAGGAGTGTTTTGGCTTGGACAGAAATATCTGGCTTTACAGCAACGCTTGTTTTTGACTTGCGATTGGAATTCTAGTCATGTCTGTGTAACACCTTATAAATATAATGCCTCTGAATATGAATTGAATGATATACAAATGCTTATAGATGGAGCCCTACTAAATGGTACGTTAAGTGAACAAAGCTTGTGCAGGGAGGTTTTTGAAGCTTTTCAAAAGGAATTGCCAGATGCCTCCTCTATTGATGACATAGCCCAAGGACTAGCTCAGACCTTAGAAGGACTAGACCCTAGGGGGTGGTGGCAAAGTATTACCCATAGTGTTGGAAGTGCTTCTATTGCCTTAATACTTATGATATGTGTCTTTTTCTTATGATATTGTTCTATCATAGCTATAATGAAGCGTTACACTAGGAATAATTCCTCTGATGTTTTACTCACTGCCCTTAAACTTTCCAGAGAAGCGGCTGTGGAAAATTAATAAAAAAAAAGGGGGAATTGTTGGAGAATTAAAGTCTCCAACCAGTGGAAAAATTTAGCCCCGGCAAGGTTACTCTGATGCCTCATTAGCACACTAATAGGCCCTTGGGAATACATTCCCAGTAAGGAGTTTCTGGTGTTTGTGGGCCAAAGGAAGCCACCAGTTGTTGTGAGAATCTCCTTTTTCCCCCTACTTAGCAAGTCTCCCTGAGGAGACTTGCTAGACCAGCTGCCTTTAGTGTTAGATTCTCTCTGTAAACAGGAAAGTCTCCTCACTAGATTCTCACTGTAAACAGGAAAGTCTCCTCACTGTTATTTCACAAGTATTTGGAGAAGTCAAGATTGATGTTATCTAGCCTTCAGGAGATAGTAGCTAGGAGATAATTATAGTTCTACCTCGGTTGTATACAGTTCCTTGTTTTGATATCAATAATCTTTGTAGTCACTACCTCCTGTAATTAAAAAGGCATTTGTATCAAGTTGCTGCCCTCACAGTAGGAAATTTCCTCCACTTCTGTATTTGAGACAAATGTCATGCTGTATTGATCTTTTACCCTGTAATTGTAAAATTGGTTTCTAACCCTATATAAACCCTGGCCCTCTTGGAATAAAGTATGAATTGGTTCACTTGCCTTGCATCCCCCGTGTCCTGATTTCGACTGCAGTTACCCAGGTTCAACACAGGTCCTAAATGAGCTTTTTTCTCTGTTCCCTCACCACAATCCAGATTCTTTTGGGGAGTTACCAGTACAGTAACCATACCAGGAAGTACTTAATTTATTAAGCTACTGCTTTTCTTAATCTCAGTGGAGATATTTACTGATAAACAGCTACCTACGCAGCATGTTCATGTCGTTCCTAAATGAGCTTTTTTCTCTGTTCCCTCACCACAATCCAGATTCCTTTGGTGAGTTACCAGTACAGTATCCATACCGGGAATTACTTAATTTATTAAGAAACTGCTTTTCTCAATCTCAGTGGAGATATTTACTGATAAACAGCTACGTATGCAGCATGTTCATGTCGTTCCTAAATGAGCTTTTACCTCTCTCCCCTCACCACAAATCATATTCTTCTGAGGAATTCCCAGTACATTATCCTTTCCCCTGTGTAATTACCTTAACAAGCTCCAGCTCTTTTTATTCTCAGAAGGTTTACTCCCTGATATACAGCTGCCTACCCCCTTCGTAAGTGCAAGTCCTAAATGAGCTTTTTTCTCTGTTCCCTCACCACAATCCAGGTTCTTTTGGGGAGTTACCAGTACAGTAACCATACCAGGAAGTACTTAATTTATTAAGCTACTGCTTTTCTTAATCACAGTGGAGATATTTTCTTATAAACAGCTACCTACGCAACATGTTCATGTCGTTCATAAATGAGCTTTTATCTCTCTCCCCTCACCACAAATCAGATTCTTCTGAGGAGTTCCCAGTACATTATCCTTTCCCCTGTGTAATTACCTTAACAAGTTCCAGCTGTTTTTATTCTCAGAAGGTTTACTCCCTGTTATACAGCTGCCTACCCCCTTCGTAAGTGCAGGTCCTAAATGAGATTTTTCTCTGTTCCCTCACCACAATCCAGATTCTTTTGGGGAGTTACCCGTACAGTAACCATACCAGGAACTACTTAATTTATTAAGCTACTGCTTTTCTTAATATCAGTGGAGATATTTACTGATAAACAGCTACCTACGCAGCATTTTCATGTCGTTCATAAACGAGCTTTTATCTCTCTCCCCTCACCACAAATCAGATTCTTCTGAGGAGTTCCCAGTACATTATCCTTTCCCCTGTGTAATTACCTTAACAAGCTCCAGCTGTTTTTATTCTCAGAAGGTTTACTCCCTGATATACAGCTGCCTACCCCCTTCGTAAGTGCAGGTCCTAAATGAGCTTTTTTCTCTGTTCCCTCACCACAATCCAGATTCTTTTGGGGAGTTACCAGTACAGTAACCATACCCGGAAGTACTTAATTTAATAAGCTACTGCTTTTCTTAATTTCAGTGGAGATATTTACTGATAAACAGCTACCTACTCAGCACGTTCATGTCGTTCCTAAATGAGCTTTTATCTCTCTCCCCTCACCACAAATCAGAATCTTCTGAGGAGTTCCCAGTACATTATCCTTTCCCCTGTGTAATTACCTTAACAAGCTCCAACTGTTTTTATTCTCAGAAGGTTTACTCCCTGATATAGAGCTGCCTACACCCTTCGTAAGTGCAGGTCCTAAATGAGCTTTTTTCTCTGTTCCCTCACCACAATCCAGATTCTTTTGGGGAGTTACCAGTACAGTAACCATACCCGGAAGTACTTTATTTATTAAGCTACTGCTTTTCTTAATCTCAGTGGAGATATTTACTGATAAACAGCTACCTACGCAGCATGTTCATGTCGTTCATAAATGAGCTTTTTTCTCTGTTCCCTCACCACAATCCAGGTTCTTTTCGGGAGTTACCAGTACAGTAACCATACCAGGAAGTACTTAATTTATTAAGCTACTGTTTTTCTTAATCTCTGTGGAGATATTTACTGATAAACAGCTTCCTACGCAGCTTGTTCATTTCGTTCCTTAATGAGCTTTTATCTCTCTCCCCTCACCACAAATCAGATTCTTCTGAGGAGTTCCTAGTACATTATCCTTTCCCCTGTGTAATTACCTTAACAAGCTCCAGCTGTTTTTATTCTCAGAAGGTTTACTCCCTGATATACAGCTGCCTACCCCCTTCGTAAGTGCAGGTCCTAAATGACCTTTTTTCTCTGTTCCCTCACCACAATCCAGATTCTTTTGGGGAGTTACCAGTACAGTAACCATACCAGGAAGTACTTAATTTATTAAGCTACTGCTTTTCTTAATCTCAGTCGAGATATTTACTGATAAACAGCTACTTACGCAGCATGTTCATGTCGTTCCTAAATGAGCTTTTATCTCTCTCCCCTCACCACAAATCAGATTCTTCTGAGGAGTTCCCGGTATATTATCCTTTCCGCTGTGTAATTACCATAACAAGCTCCAGCTGTTTTTATTCTCAGAAGGTTTACTCCCTGATATACAGCTGCCTAACCACTTCGTAAGTGCAGGTCCTAAATGAGCTTTTTTCTCTGTTCCCTCACCACAATCCAGATTCTTTTGGGGAGTTACCAGTACAGTAACAATACCAGGAAGTACTGAATTTATTAAGCTACTGCTTTTCTTAATCTCAGTGGAGATATTTACTGATAAACAGCTGCCTACGCAGCATGTTCATGTCGTTCCTAACTGAGCTTTTATCTCTCTCCCCTCACCACAAATCAGATTCTTCTGAGGAGTTCCCGGTACATTATCCTTTCCCCTGTGTAATTACCTTAACAAGCTCCAGCTGTTTTTATTCTCAGAAGATTTACTCCCTGATATACAGCTGCCTACCCTCTTCGTAAGTGCAGGTCCTAAATGAGCTTTTTTCTCTGTTCCCTCAGCACAATCATGATTCTTTTGGGGAGTTACCAGTACAGTAACCATACCAGGAAGTACTTAATTTATTAAGCTACTGCTTTTCTTAATCTCAGTGGAGATATTTACTGATAAACAGCTACCTACGCAGCATGTTGATGTCGTTCCTAAATGAGCTTTTATCTCTCTCCCCTCACCACAAATCAGATTCTTCTGAGGAGTTCCCAGTACATAATCCTTTCCCCTGTGTAATTACCTTAACAAGCTCCAGCTGTTTTTATTCTCAGAAGGGATAATCCCTGATATAAAGCTGCCTACCCCCTTCGTAAGTGCAGGTCCTAAATGAGCTTTTTCTCTGTTCCCTCACCACAATCCAGATTCTTTTGGGGAGTTACCAGTACAGTAAACATACCAGGAAGTACTTAATTTATTAAGCTACTGCTTTTCTTAATCTCAGTGGAGATATTTACTCATAAACAGCTACCTACGCAGCATGTTCATGTCGTTCCTAAATGAGCTTTTATCTCCATCCCCTCACCACAAATCAGATTCTTCTGAGGAGTTCCCAGTACATTATCCTTTCCCCTGTGTAATTACCTTAACAAGCTCCAGCTGTTTTTATTCTAGGAAGGTTTACTCCCTGATATACAGCTGCCTACCCCCTTCGTAAGTGCAGGTCCTAAATGAGCTTTTTTCTCTGTTCCCTCACCACAATCCAGATTCTTTTGGGGAGTTACCAGTACAGTAACCATACCAGGAAGTACTTAATTTATTAAGCTACTGCTTTTCTTAATCTCAGTGGAGATATTTACTGATAAACAGCTACCTACGCAGCATGTTCATGTCGTTCTTAAATGAGCTTATATCTCTCTCCCCTCACGACAAATCAGATTCTTCTGAGGAGTTCCCAGTGCATTATCCTTTCCCCCGTGTAATTACCTTAACTAGATCCCGCTGTTTTTATTCTCAGAAGCGATACTCCCTGATATACAGCTGCCTAACCCCTTCGTAAGTGCAGGTCCTAAATGAGCTTTTTTCTCTGTTCCCTCACCACAATCCAGATTCTTTTGGGGAGTTACCAGTACAGTAACCATACCAGGAAGTACTTAATTTATTAAGCTACTGCTTTTCTTAATCTCAGTGGAGATATTTACTGATAAACAGCTAACTACGCAGCATGTTCATGTCATTCCTAAATGAGCTTTTTTCTCTCTCCCCTCACACAAATCAGATTCTTCTGAGGAGTTCCCAGTACATTATCCTTTCCCCTGTGTAATTATCTTAACTAGCTCCAGCTGTTTTTATTCTCAGAAGCGATACTCCCTGATATACAGCTGCCTACCCCCTTTGTAAGTGCAGGTCCTAAATGAGCTTTTTTCTCTGTTCCCTCACCACAATCCAGATTCTTTTGGGGAGTTACCAGTACAGTAACCATACCAGGAAGTACTTAATTTATTAAGCTACTGTTTTTCTTAATCTCTGTGGAGATATTTACTGATAAACAGCTTCCTACGCAGCTTGTTCATTTCGTTCCTTAATGAGCTTTTATCTCTCTCCCCTCACCACAAATCAGATTCTTCTGAGGAGTTCCTAGTACATTATCCTTTCCCCTGTGTAATTACCTTAACAAGCTCCAGCTGTTTTTATTCTCAGAAGGTTTACTCCCTGATATACAGCTGCCTACCCCCTTCGTAAGTGCAGGTCCTAAATGACCTTTTTTCTCTGTTCCCTCACCACAATCCAGATTCTTTTGGGGAGTTACCAGTACAGTAACCATACCAGGAAGTACTTAATTTATTAAGCTACTGCTTTTCTTAATCTCAGTCGAGATATTTACTGATAAACAGCTACTTACGCAGCATGTTCATGTCGTTCCTAAATGAGCTTTTATCTCTCTCCCCTCACCACAAATCAGATTCTTCTGAGGAGTTCCCGGTATATTATCCTTTCCCCTGTGTAATTACCATAACAAGCTCCAGCTGTTTTTATTCTCAGAAGGTTTACTCCCTGATATACAGCTGCCTACCCACTTCGTAAGTGCAGGTCCTAAATGAGCTTTTTTCTCTGTTCCCTCACCACAATCCAGATTATTTTGGGGAGTTACCAGTACAGTAACAATACCAGGAAGTACTGAATTTATTAAGCTACTGCTTTTCTTAATCTCAGTGGAGATATTTACTGATAAACAGCTACCTACGCAGCATGTTCATGTCGTTCCTAACTGAGCTTTTATCTCTCTCCCCTCACCACAAATCAGATTCTTCTGAGGAGTTCCCGGTACATTATCCTTTCCCCTGTGTAATTACCTTAACAAGCTCCAGCTGTTTTTATTCTCAGAAGATTTACTCCCTGATATACAGCTGCCTACCCTCTTCGTAAGTGCAGGTCCTAAATGAGCTTTTTTCTCTGTTCCCTCAGCACAATCATGATTCTTTTGGGGAGTTACCAGTACAGTAACCATACCAGGAAGTACGTAATTTATTAAGCTACTGCTTTTCTTAATCTCAGTGGCGATATTTACTGATAAACAGCTACCTACGCAGCATGTTGATGTCGTTCCTAAATGAGCTTTTATCTCTCTCCCCTCACCACAAATCAGATTCTTCTGAGGAGTTCCCAGTACATAATCCTTTCCCCTGTGTAATTACCTTAACAAGCTCCAGCTGTTTTTATTCTCAGAAGGGATACTCCCTGATATAAAGCTGCCTACCCCCTTCGTAAGTGCAGGTCCTAAATGAGCTTTTTCTCTGTTCCCTCACCACAATCCAGATTCTTTTGGGGAGTTACCAGTACAGTAAACATACCAGGAAGTACTTAATTTATTAAGCTACTGCTTTTCTTAATCTCAGTGGAGATATTTACTCATAAACAGCTACCTACGCAGCATGTTCATGTCGTTCCTAAATGAGCTTTTATCTCCATCCCCTCACCACAAATCAGATTCTTCTGAGGAGTTCCCAGTACATTATCCTTTCCCCTGTGTAATTACCTTAACAAGCTCCAGCTGTTTTTATTCTAGGATGGTTTACTCCCTGATATACAGCTGCCTACCCCCTTCGTAAGTTCAGGTCCTAAATGAGCTTTTTTCTCTGTTCCCTCACCACAATCCAGATTCTTTTGGGGAGTTACCAGTACAGTAACCATACCAGGAAGTACTTAATTTATTAAGCTACTGCTTTTCTTAATCTCAGTGGAGATATTTACTGATAAACAGCTACCTACGCAGCATGTTCATGTCGTTCTTAAATGAGCTTATATCTCTCTCCCCTCACGACAAATCAGATTCTTCTGAGGAGTTCCCAGTGCATTATCCTTTCCCCCGTGTAATTACCTTAACTAGATCCAGCTGTTTTTATTCTCAGAAGCGATACTCCCTGATATACAGCTGCCTACCCCCTTCGTAAGTGCAGGTCCTAAATGAGATTTTTTCTCTGTTCCCTCACTACAATCCAGATTCTTTTGGGGAGTTACCAGTAGAGTAACCATACCAGGAATTACTTCATTTATTAAGCTACTGCTTTTCTTAATCTCAGTGGAGATATTTACTGATAAACAGCTACGTACGCCGTATGTTCATGTCGTTCCTAAATGAGCTTTAATCTCTCTCCCCTCACCACAAATCAGAATCTTCTGAGGATTTTCGAGTACATTATCCGTTCCTCTGGCTAATTACCTTAACAAGATCCAGCTGTTTTTATTCTCAGAAGGTTTACTCCCTGATATACAGCTGCCTACCCCCTTCGTAAGTGCAGGTCCTAAATGAGATTTTTTCTCTGTTCCCTCACTACAATCCAGATTCTTTTGGGGAGTTACCGGTAGAGTAACCATACCAGGAAGTACTTAATTTATTAAGCTACTGCTTTTCTTAATCTCAGTGGAGATATTTACTGATAAACAGCTACCTACGCAGCATGTTCATGTCGTTCCTAAATGAGCTTTTATCTCTCTCCCCTCACCACAAATCAGATTCTTCTGAGGATTTCCCAGTACATTATCCTTTCCCCTTTGTAATTACCTTAACAAGCTCCAGCTGTTTTTATTCTCAGAAGGTTTACTCCCTGATATACAGCTGCCTACCCCCTTCGTAAGTGCAGGTGTGTTGGAGAATTAAAGTCTCCAACCAGTGGAAAAATTTAGCCCCGGCAAGGTTACTCTGATGCCTCATTAGCACACTAATAGGCCTTTGGGAATACATTCCCAGTAAGGAGTTTCTGGTGTTTGTGGGCCAAAGGAAGCCACCAGTTGTTGTGAGTATCTCCTTTTTCCCCCTACTTAGCAAGTCTCCCTGAGGAGACTTGCTAGACCAGCTGCCTTTAGTGTTAGATTCTCTCTGTAAACAGGAAAGTCTCCTCACTAGATTCTCACTGTAAACAGGAAAGTCTCCTCACTGTTATTTCACAAGTATTTGGAGAAGTCAAGATTGATGTTATCTAGCCTTAAGGAGATAGTAGCTAGGAGATAATTATAGTTCTACCTCGGTTGTGTATAGTTCCTTGTTTTGATATCAATAATCTTTGTAGTCACTACCTCCTGTAATTAGAAAGGCATTTGTATCAAGTTGCTGCCCTCACAGTAGGAAATTTCCTCCACTTCTGTATTTGAGACAAATGTCATGCTGTATTGATCTTTTACCCTGTAATTGTAAAATTGGTTTCTAACCCTATACAAACCCTGGCCCTCTTGGAATAAAGTATGCATTGGTTCTCTCGCCTTGCATCCCCCGTGTCCTGATTTCGACTGCAGTTACCCAGGTTCAACATCTGGCGTCCGGACCCAGGGACCTGACAATTGATCCACAGGAGATTGCGGAACTGCCGAGCTCTCGAGTGAGGTGAGAGATATTTTTAATTCACAGGAGACAAGGGATCTGTGTGTAATTCACAGGAGACAAGGGATCTGTGTGGTGAGCTCCTATTCTTAAAAAATTACGGGGTTATGGGACAAGCTAAACCAACTCCATTTTCTAATTTTATCCACCATGTATTGAAACGGGACGGAGCTATGGTCTCGTGTTCACAAAGAGATGAGTGTGTACAGGTAGTGGAGTATAATCTATGGTTCCCAGAGGGAGATACTTTAGATTTAGAAGTCTGGGAACGAGTAGAGAATAATATGGAAAATGAATATCGGTGTGGAGACAAGGTTCCAGTTACATTTTGGTCTGTTTGGGCATTAATACATACAGCCGTGAGCATGATGTCTCCTGATGCTATCATAACATCAGCTGCTGAGCCAGAGGCTGACGTGGAAAAAGCTATGAAGGCTTATAATTTGTCCGGGGAGGTAAAAACTCAAATTGGGCAGGAGCTAAAAGACATGGCAACACCTGAACTATCTCCTGTCAGTTTTGTTAAAGAAAAATTAACATCAAATAAGCCTTCAGCCTCTACCTATGCTCCTTCAGAGAATGATGATAATTTAGGCAGCTCAGCAGTGCAGTCAAAGTGCTACAGATGCTCTTTCGATCTGCCAGGGGCAGTCAGGAAGGTGAAAGTAAAGAACAAATAATTGCGGCCGCGGAGCCCACTTTTACTTTAATTAATCTAAGTCCTATGGTTCTGCCTCTCTCTCTTGCTATCAAACTTTTCCTGTCATTGAACCCCCTCCAACCAGAGGTGTGGCACAGCCCCGTCATTATCAAGATATTGACCAGATTCACTCAATTTAGGACAGCTGTAATACAGGGCCGTCTCATGGCTCCCTTCCAGTGAAGGAGGCTTCCCCATCATCTTTTCTTTACAACCAGGCACTAGCAGGGGAGCTGACACTCCCTGTTTTAGTCCATCAGCCTGGAATTGGGGAAGGACTAGTGATTTTTCTTTTACTTCTTAAGAGAATTTTTACTGCAATTGCACTTTTAATTTGCGCCTGCGCTGCATGTTTCATGTGTCTTTGTCCTTGTTTGATTAGTTGTGTTTCGTGTGGAGTGCTAAATTGGGAAAGAAGTCCTCTGGTCGGCGGCCTCGGCAGGTTGATTGCCAGGGGATGGAAATCTCCACTGGGGAGGATCCCCCTGAGAATTTTCAGGGCCCTATGGACTTTCCATCACTCTGGCTGGCAGCTTGTGGACGCTGGACATGCCATCCAAGGTGTAAAAGCCTCTGTTTCAATGTTCTGTTTTGTCTTGACTAGTTTTGTCTTTGAGATTGGTACCAGTTTTAAACATAAACTTTTGTTTCCCTTATTTCTGTTGTCCATTTACATGTCTATGGGCAAAACATTTACTAGGTACTGTGTCTCCTTCTGCAAGAAGGCAGAAAAAGTGCAGGCTGCTAAGAGCTGAGTTCAAACAGCCGGCTAGGCTAATCTTAGCCTGAGAGTAAACACTAAGAGTCAAGTGCTAGGTGGACTCAGTAATACTCCAGGGGACCCCAACCCAGTTATCTTCAGCTAAAAAGTGTTTAGTATGCTAAGATACTTTGCTAAAACTAATAGGCCCTAGCGAATAAGACTAAACAATGCTAAAATCATTCATTAAAGGTTTTGTTTTAAGTTTTGGTCATTACAAGAGTAAGATTGGAAAATATACCTTTTGCCACTAAAAAATGTACGGCTGATAGTTGTTTGGACTGCTTTTAAGTTCTGTTTACATTAATACCTACATATGTGAATGTATGTATGTGTGTGGCGCGCACACAAATGTATGTGGGTGTGAATGTGTTCAAGATTAAAAATGTATGATGTAAAAATAGGTTAGTTTAACTGTAAACTTCAAAAGATCATCGAGTTTGGGCTTTACCAAAAGTTTTAAAGGATTATTACTTTATTTTAAAAAGGAACTATAGTTAAAAAATTCTTTAATTCATGGTTAAAAATAAATAAATAAATAAATAAATAAATAAGAACTTAGCATGGGCCCTTGAACGATACTATCCTCAGTAGTGAGGGGTAAACTGACAAAAGTGCAGTTTAGCCATCCACGTGATGGGACAGCCGTAGGGTGGCGTCCATTCATAGTGGGAGAGGGCAAGCTGGCCCCAAGGCAGTTCATCAAGCTCTAAGGAGTAGGATGGAGGTAGGCCCATTCTATAGGACAGGCCAATGGAGGCCTTTCTTTTATTTCTTTTGTTTTCAGGTATAAACATTGGAAACCTCAGGGTAAAATGTATGATTTGACTGATACTTCTAAATCTGCCCCTTAGGATGGATTAAAATTGGAATATCTTAAAGGAGAGTTAAAAGTTTATTTACCTGATATAACTCGATTTCTGTACAGGTTTGCAATTTGAATGTATTAAAAAGGCAAATATGCTAACTCTGAAATCTCATGGTTATAATTCTGGGGCACACTGCTAAGTGTACTCTTGTTACAATTGTTTTGGGTATCACTTTAATGAATCAGGTACTAAATTTTTTAAGTGTAAACTGTACTGTAACAGTAAGATTAACTATCTTAAGTCACATATAATCAGGTAAATATTTTAAAGTATATAAACTAATGGGGGATAGAAGTACACAACTTTCATTAACTCTCTGTATATCGGAAAATGGCTCTTTTAAAGCAGACAACCAGGAGGCAATGTGCCCCCTGGGCTTCAGTTTTTCTATGCAAATACAGGCTGAAGTAAAGGTGTGAAAGCCTCTACTTTAAAAGGTTTTAGAATGCCTTTCTAGATAAGAAATTTGGAAGTGAAAAACAAGCAGCATGAAGCAATGGGTGATACCTAGGCTCCAGATTTCTTTTAATACAACCAGGCTTGGTAAAAGACTTGAGATCAAAAATGTATTCTGAGATATGAAATTTAAAATGTTTGTTTTAAGTTGGATATAGGAAAACTATGGCTATCAAGATGATTGTTTTAATTACTACTCCAGTTTGTTTTACAGGTTTTCAATAAAATGATTTATTATTTGCTGTACCTGATAAAAATATTGTATCACAATTGTTACAAATTTTGCCTTTAGACTTTCAACAGTATAATTTAATAATTGCCCCTGATAAAATTCATTTAAACAGAAGAACCATTTAAGTCTGGGATATTTAGTTAGAAGAGAAGTAATTACCCCCCAATTAATAAAAATTTGTACTGAAGAGTTTAAAACTCTTAATTTTCAAAAGTTACTAGGGACATCAATTGGCTTCGCCCTTCCTTAGGAATTCCCAGAATTCCTAATCTATTTTCCATTCTTCAAGGAGATTCGGATTTATGTAGCCCTCAAAAATTAATTGACACGTCAGGAACTGCTCCTAATAAAATTTGGCAAATGGATGTAACACACATCCCTGAATTTGGCCGCTTACAATATGTGCATGTATCCATTGATACATATTCTTCTTTTATTTGGGCAACTCCTCTGCCAGGGGAAAAAGGGACTCATATCATTCAACATTTACTAGAAACGTTCGCAGTCATGGGGATTCCTTCTCAAATAAAAACTGACAATGCACCAACTTATTCCAGTAAACAAGTACGAAAATTTTTAGAATTTCATAACATTTTTCATGTTACAGGAATTGAATACAATCCTCAAGGTCAAGGTATAGTAGAAAGAGCTCATTATACATTAAAAACACAAATTAAAAAACTAAAGAGGGGGACTATGGATAGTACTGAGGGATATGCAACTTCTATGAAAAGTATTTATAAAACAGCCCGAGCCGTTATTGCAGAAGCACTATTTGTCCTTAACTTTTTAAATTTGCCTCAAGGAGATGTTTTAGCAAGAGCTGAGCGACACTTCCTAGCTCCGCCTATGCAAAACAAACCACAGCCAGTTTGGAATAGATTGGGGGTTGGGCTAGATTGGGTCCCGGGGAGTTAACCCAGGGGCGAGGGTATGCTTATGTTCTACAGAAGACAGCCCATCTTTCTAGCACCTGCTCCAGTGGATCCAGCAACAAACACCCCTCTGTGCATCAAGACCGGGGTGAAACATTCTCATCCAAGTGATAAGGCCATTCTAATGGACAGGTGTGCACTGGTAACCTGTAGGGGCTACATCAGAGGTAATGTATTGGGCCTATATTTCTAACCCTCCTTTATGTCCATACTTATGGACAAAAGCCCCTGTCTCTTTTACATCTATTACTAATTTACTCTCTCCCCCTATGGGTCTGGCATTCCAGTCTTTCCTATGGAAGAGGAAAGATCATTTAACTTCTCTTATTCTCAGTTCTCTAAAGCTATCTGTCAAGGCCGCTCCCCATGTTACCCTTTTAGATATCAATATTGGATTCAGCATGGAGGTTCATATAACTCCAGTAGAACTCGGCTGATTAGACTGTCTTCCTGGTCTGTGGGATCTCATACCTATAAATTAGATAATTATCCTATTCCTGCTGGCCTGCCTAAATGTGACAATTTTACTTATCTGAACCTGAACTTTACTGAAAGACATTGGGAAAGTTGTCGAGGAATTTTTCCAACTATTTGGAATACATCCCAGCATACTTGGTATGATTGGGGACCTTTTGGTGTGTGGTTTAAAAACTGCACTGAATATAACTCATCTTGTGAACCTACTTTATCTATGAGCATGTCCATGTCTGCTGAACAGCTTTTAGGGTGGTTTGGAGCAGGCTTTAGTGACCCCCGGCCTGCTCTCGCCCATGGAAACAGGCTATTTCCTCCACAACATCATCTCTAGAAATTAGCAGCTTCTCAGGCTCCTGTATTGCTGGCCAATGGAACTTACTCAGGAACTAAAGGATCCTCGGCCTCCTACAACTTCACAGTTGTAAAGACCTATAATATCTCTGCTTGTGTTCATTTTCCACAAGTACTGATGGTCGGCCCCATAAACATAACTAAGAATGCCATTACCAGCATAAATTGTAAATTGTATACTTGCTTGAATAACAATGTCACCTTTATTTTTAGTCAAGATAGGATCATGATTTTAACCCAGCGCAACTCACTTTGGGTCCCTGTTCGTATGCATCGTCCCTGGGCTGGAGGACCTGTACAAGGATTAGTAATGCAGTTTTTTTAAGCGGCTTCTGAAGAGGAGTCGTCATGCCATTGGACTGATTATTGCAGGACTCGTTGGACTGATTGCCATTGCTACAACTGCAGCAGTATCCGGAGCCGCATTGCGACAATCTGTACAAACTCATGACTTTATGGTGCAGTGGCACCAGGACTCCCACAATCTGTGGCAACACCAGCTGGAAGTAAATGCCCACCTTCAAGATGAGATAGAAGCTGTTAAAGGAGGAGTGTTTTGGCTTGGACAGAAATATCTGGCTTTACAGCAACGCTTGTTTTTGACTTGCGATTGGAATTCTAGTCATGTCTGTGTAACACCTTATAAATATAATGCCTCTGAATATGAATTGAATGATATACAAATGCTTATAGATGGAGCCCTACTAAATGGTACGTTAAGTGAACAAAGCTTGTGCAGGGAGGTTTTTGAAGCTTTTCAAAAGGAATTGCCAGATGCCTCCTCTATTGATGACATAGCCCAAGGACTAGCTCAGACCTTAGAAGGACTAGACCCTAGGGGGTGGTGGCAAAGTATTACCCATAGTGTTGGAAGTGCTTCTATTGCCTTAATACTTATGATATGTGTCTTTTTCTTATGATATTGTTCTATCATAGCTATAATGAAGCGTTACACTAGGAATAATTCCTCTGATGTTTTACTCACTGCCCTTAAACTTTCCAGAGAAGCGGCTGTGGAAAATTAATAAAAAAAGGGGGAATTGTTGGAGAATTAAAGTCTCCAACCAGTGGAAAAATTTAGCCCCGGCAAGGTTACTCTGATGCCTCATTAGCACACTAATAGGCCCTTGGGAATACATTCCCAGTAAGGAGTTTCTGGTGTTTGTGGGCCAAAGGAAGCCACCAGTTGTTGTGAGAATCTCCTTTTTCCCCCTACTTAGCAAGTCTCCCTGAGGAGACTTGCTAGACCAGCTGCCTTTAGTGTTAGATTCTCTCTGTAAACAGGAAAGTCTCCTCACTAGATTCTCACTGTAAACAGGAAAGTCTCCTCACTGTTATTTCACAAGTATTTGGAGAAGTCAAGATTGATGTTATCTAGCCTTCAGGAGATAGTAGCTAGGAGATAATTATAGTTCTACCTCGGTTGTATACAGTTCCTTGTTTTGATATCAATAATCTTTGTAGTCACTACCTCCTGTAATTAAAAAGGCATTTGTATCAAGTTGCTGCCCTCACAGTAGGAAATTTCCTCCACTTCTGTATTTGAGACAAATGTCATGCTGTATTGATCTTTTACCCTGTAATTGTAAAATTGGTTTCTAACCCTATATAAACCCTGGCCCTCTTGGAATAAAGTATGAATTGGTTCACTTGCCTTGCATCCCCCGTGTCCTGATTTCGACTGCAGTTACCCAGGTTCAACACAGGTCCTAAATGAGCTTTTTTCTCTGTTCCCTCACCACAATCCAGATTCTTTTGGGGAGTTACCAGTACAGTAACCATACCAGGAAGTACTTAATTTATTAAGCTACTGCTTTTCTTAATCTCAGTGGAGATATTTACTGATAAACAGCTACCTACGCAGCATGTTCATGTCGTTCCTAAATGAGCTTTTTTCTCTGTTCCCTCACCACAATCCAGATTCCTTTGGTGAGTTACCAGTACAGTATCCATACCGGGAATTACTTAATTTATTAAGAAACTGCTTTTCTCAATCTCAGTGGAGATATTTACTGATAAACAGCTACGTATGCAGCATGTTCATGTCGTTCCTAAATGAGCTTTTACCTCTCTCCCCTCACCACAAATCATATTCTTCTGAGGAGTTCCCAGTACATTATCCTTTCCCCTGTGTAATTACCTTAACAAGCTCCAGCTCTTTTTATTCTCAGAAGGTTTACTCCCTGATATACAGCTGCCTACCCCCTTCGTAAGTGCAAGTCCTAAATGAGCTTTTTTCTCTGTTCCCTCACCACAATCCAGGTTCTTTTGGGGAGTTACCAGTACAGTAACCATACCAGGAAGTACTTAATTTATTAAGCTACTGCTTTTCTTAATCACAGTGGAGATATTTTCTTATAAACAGCTACCTACGCAGCATGTTCATGTCGTTCATAAATGAGCTTTTATCTCTCTCCCCTCACCACAAATCAGATTCTTCTGAGGAGTTCCCAGTACATTATCCTTTCCCCTGTGTAATTACCTTAACAAGTTCCAGCTGTTTTTATTCTCAGAAGGTTTACTCCCTGTTATACAGCTGCCTACCCCCTTCGTAAGTGCAGGTCCTAAATGAGATTTTTCTCTGTTCCCTCACCACAATCCAGATTCTTTTGGGGAGTTACCCGTACAGTAACCCTACCAGGAACTACTTAATTTATTAAGCTACTGCTTTTCTTAATATCAGTGGAGATATTTACTGATAAACAGCTACCTACGCAGCATTTTCATGTCGTTCATAAACGAGCTTTTATCTCTCTCCCCTCACCACAAATCAGATTCTTCTGAGGAGTTCCCAGTACATTATCCTTTCCCCTGTGTAATTACCTTAACAAGCTCCAGCTGTTTTTATTCTCAGAAGGTTTACTCCCTGATATACAGCTGCCTACCCCCTTCGTAAGTGCAGGTCCTAAATGAGCTTTTTTCTCTGTTCCCTCACCACAATCCAGATTCTTTTGGGGAGTTACCAGTACAGTAACCATACCCGGAAGTACTTAATTTAATAAGCTACTGCTTTTCTTAATCTCAGTGGAGATATTTACTGATAAACAGCAACCTACGCAGCATGTTCATGTCGTTCCTAAATGAGCTTTTATCTCTCTCCCCTCACCACGAATCAGATTCTTCTGAGGAGTTCCCAGTACATTATCCTTTCACCTGTGTAATTACCTTAACAAGCTCCAGCTGTTTTTATTCTCAGAAGGTTTACCCCCTGATATACAGCTGCCTACACCCTTCGAAAGTGCAGGTCCTAAATGAGCTTTTTTCTCTGTTCCCTCACCACAATCCAGGTTCTTTTGGGGAGTTACCAGTACAGTAACCATACCAGGAAGTACTTCATTTATTAAGCTACTGCTTTTCTTAATCTCAGTGGAGATATTTACTGATAAACAGCTACCTACGCAGCATGTTCATGTCGTTCCTAAATGAGCTTTTTCCTCTGTTCCCTCACCACAATCCAGATTCCTTTGGGGAGTTACCAGTACAGTAACCATACCAGGAAGTACTTAATTTATTAAGCTACTGCTTTTCTTAATCTCAGTGGAGATATTTACTGATAAACAGCTACCTACGCAGCTGTTCATGTCGTTCGTAAATGAGTTTTATCTCTCTCCCCTCACTAGAAATCATATTCTTCTGAGGAGTTCCCAGTACATTATCCTTTCCCCTGTGTAATTACCTTAACAAGCTCCAGCTGTTTTTATTCTCAGGAGGTTTACTCCCTGATATACAGCTGCCTACCCCCTTCGTAAGTGCAGGTCCTAAATGAGCTTTTTTCTCTGTTCCCTCACCACAATCCAGATTCTTTTGGGGAGTTACCAGTACAGTAACCAACCAGGAAGTACTTTAATTATTAAGCTACTGCTTTTCTTAATCTCAGTGGAGATATTTACTGATAAACAGCTACCTACGCAGCATGTACATGTCGTTCCTAAATGAGCTTTTATCTCTCTCCCCTCACCACAAATCAGATTCTTCTGAGGAGTTCCCAGTACATTATCCTTTCCCCTGTGTAATTACCTTAACAAGCTCCAGCTGTTTTTATTCTCAGAAGCGATACTCCCTGATATACAGCTGCCTAACCCCTTAGTAAGTGCAGGTCCTAAATGAGCTTTTTTCTCTTCCCTCACCACAATCCAGATTCTTTTGGGGAGTTACCAGTACAGTAACCATACCAGGAACTACTTAATTTATTAAGCTACAGCTTTTCTTAATATCAGTGGAGATATTTACTGATAAACAGCTACCTACGCAGCATGTTCATGTCGTTCGTAAATGAGCTTTTATCTCTCTCCCCTCACCACAAATCATATTCTTCTGTGGAGTTCCCAATACATTATCCTTTCCCCTGTGTAATTACCTTAACAAGCTCCAGCTGTTTTTATTCTCAGAAGGTTTCCTCCCTGATATACTGCTGCCTACCCCCTTCGTAAGTGCAGGTCCTAAATGAGCTTTTTTCTCTGTTCCCTCACCACAATCCAGATTCTTTTGGGGAGTTACCAGTACAGTAACCATACCAGGAAGTACTTAATTTACTAAGCTACTGCTTTTCTTAATCTCAGTGGAGATATTTACTGATAAACAGCTACCTACGCCCCATGTTCATTGTCGTTCCTAAATGAGCTTTTATCTCTCTCCCCTCACCACAAATCAGATTCTTCTGAGGAGTTCCCAGTACATTATCCTTTCCCCTGTGTAATTACCTTAACCAGTTCCATCTGTTTTTATTCTCAGAAGGTTTACTCCCTGATATACAGCTGCCTACCCCCTTCGTAAGTGCAGGTCCTAAATGAGCTTTTTTCTCTGTTCCCTCACTACAATCCAGATTCTTTTGGGGAGTTACCAGTACAGTAACCATACCAGGAGGTACTTAATTTATTAAGCTACTGCTTTTCTTAATCTCATTGGAGATATTTACTGATAAACAGCTACCTACGCAGCATGTTCATGTCATTCCTAAATGAGCTTTTATCTCTCTCCCCTCACCACAAATCAGATTCTTCTGAGGAGTTCCCAGTACATTATCCTTTCCCCTGTGTAATTATCTTAACTAGCTCCAGCTGTTTTTATTCTCAGAAGCGATACTCCCTGATATACAGCTGCCTACCCCCTTCGTAAGTGCAGGTCGTAAATGAGATTTTTTCTCTGTTCCCTCACCACAATCCAGATTCTTTTGGGGAGTTACCAGTACAGTAACCATACCAGGAAGTACTTCATTTATTAAGCTACTGCTTTTCTTAATCTCAGTAGAGATATTTACTGATAAACAGCTACCTACGCAGCATGTTCATGTCGTTCCTAAATGAGCTTTTTTCTCTGTTCCCTCACCACAATCCAGATTCCTTTGGGGAGTTACCAGTACAGTAACCATACCAGGAAGTACTTAATTTATTAAGCTACTGCTTTTCTTAATCTCAGTGGAGATATTTACTGATAAACAGCTACCTACGCAGCATGTTAATGGCGTTCCTAAATGAGCTTTTATCTCTCTCCCCTCATCACAAATCAGATTCTTCTGAGGAGTTCCCAGTATATTATCCTTTCCCCTGTGTAATTACCTTAAAAAGCTCCACCTGTTTTTATTCTCAGAAGGGATACTCCCTGATATACAGCTGCCTACCCCCTTCGTAAGTGCAGGTCCTAAATGAGCTTTTTTCTCTGTTCCCTCACCACAATCCAGATTCTTTTGGGGAGTTACCAGTACAGTAACCATACCAGGAACTACTTAATTTATTAAGCTACTGCTTTTCTTAATATCAGTGGAGATATTTACTGATAAACAGCTACCTACGCAGCCTGTTCATGTCGTTCGTAAATGAGTTTTATCTCTCTCCCCTCACCAGAAATCATATTCTTCTGAGGAGTTCCCAGTACATTATCCTTTCCTCTGTGTAATTACCTTAACAAGCTCCAGGTGTTTTTATTCTCAGGAGGTTTACTCCCTGATATACAGCTGCCTACCCCCTTCGTAAGTGCAGGTCCTAAATGAGCTTTTTTCTCTGTTCCCTCACCACAATCCAGATTCTTTTGGGGAGTTACCAGTACAGTAACCATACCAGGAAGTCCTTCAATTATTAAGCTACTGCTTTTCTTAATCTCAGTGGAGATATTTACTGATAAACAGCTACCTACGCAGCATGTTCATGTCGTTCCTAAATGAGCTTTTATGTCTCTCCCCTCACCACAAATCAGATTCTTCTGAGGAGTTCCCAGTACAATATCCTTTCCCCTGTGTAATTACCTTAACAAGCTCCAGCTGTTTTTATTCTCAGAAGGTTTCCTCCCTGATATACAGCGGCCTACCCCCTTCGTAAGTGCAGGTCCTAAATGAGCTTTTTTCTCTGTTCCCTCACCACAATCCAGATTCTTTTGGGGAGTTACCAGTACAGTAACCATACCAGGAAGTACTTAATTTCTAAGCTACTGCTTTTCTTAATCTCAGTGGAGATATTTACTGATAAACAGCTACCTACGCCCCATGTTCATGTCGTTCCTAAATGAGCTTTTATCTTTCTCCCCTCACCACAAATCAGATTCTTCTGAGGAGTTCCCAGTACATTATCCTTTCCCTGTGTAATTACCTTAACAAGCTCCAGCTGTTTTATTCTCAGAAGTTTTACTCCCTGATATACAGCTGCCTACCCCCTTCGTAAGTGCAGGTCCTAAATGAGCTTTTTTCTCTGTTCCCTCACCACAATCCAGGTTCTTTTGGGGAGTTACCAGTACAGTAACCATCCATGAAGTACTTAATTTATTAAGCTACTGCTTTTCTTAATCTCAGTGGAGATATTTACTGATAAACAGCTACCTACGCAGCATGTTCATGTCGTTCCTAAATGAGCTTTTTTCTCTGTTCCCTCACCACAATCCAGATTCCTTTGGGGAGTTACCAGTACAGTATCCATACCAGGAATTACTTAATTTATTAAGAAACTGCTTTTCTTAATCTCAGTGGAGATAATTACTGATAAACAGCTACGTATGCAGCATGTTCATTTCGTTCCTAAATGAGCTTTTATCTCTCTCCCCTCACCACAAATCAGATTCTTCTGAGGAGTTCCCAGTACATTATCCTTTCACCTGTGTAATTACCTTAACAAGCTCCAGCTGTTTTTATTCTCAGAAGGTTTACTCCCTGATATACAGCTGCCTACCCCCTTCGTAAGTGCAGGTCCTAAATGAGCTTTTTTTCTGTTCCCTCACTACAATCCAGATTCTTTTGGGGAGTTACCAGTACAGTAACCATACCAGGAAGTACTTAATTTACTAAGCTACTGCTTTTCTTAATCTCAGTGGAGATATTTACTGATAAACAGCTACCTACGCCCCATGTTCATGTCGTTCCTAAATGAGCTTTTATCTCTCTCCCCTCACCACAAATCAGATTCTTCTGAGGAGTTCCCAGTACATTATCCTTTCCCCTGTGTAATTTCCTTAACAAGCTCCAGCTGTTTTTATTCTCAGAACCTTTACTCCCTGATATACAGCTGCCTACCCCCTTCGTAAGTGCAGGTCCTAAATGAGCTTTATTCTCTGTTCCCTCACCACAATCCAGATTCTATTGGGTAGTTACCAGTACAGTAACCATACCAGGAAGTACTTAATTTATTAAGCTACTGCTTTTCTTAATCTCAGTGGAGATATTTACTGATAAACAGCTACCTACCAGCATGTTCATGTCGTTCCTAAATGAGCTTTTATCTCTCTCCCCTCACCATAAATCAGATTCTTCTGAGGAGTTCCCAGTACAATATCCTTTCCCCTGTGTAATTACCTTAACAAGCTTCAGCTGTTTTTATTCTCAGAAGGTTTACTCCCTGATATACAGCTGCCTACCCTCTTCGTAATTGCAGGTCCTAAATGAGCTTTTTTCTCTGTTCCCTCACCACAATCCAGGTTCTTTTGGGGAGTTACCAGTACAGTAACCATACCAGGAAGTACTTAATTTATTAAGCTACTGCTTTTCTTAATCTCAGTGGAGATATTTACTGATAAACAGCTACCTACGCAGCATGTTCATGTCGTTCCTAAATGAGCTTTTTTCTCTGTTCCCTCACCACAATCCAGATTCCTTTGGGGAGTTACCAGTACAGTATCCATACCAGGAATTACTTAATTTATTAAGAAACTGCTTTTCTTAATCTCAGGGGAGATATTTACTGATAAACAGCTATGTACTCAGCATGTTCATGTCGTTCCTAAATGAGCTTTTATCTCTCTCCCCTCACCACAAATCAGATTCTTCTGAGGAGTTCCCAGTACATTATCCTTTCATACCTGTGTAATTACCTTAACAAGCTCCAGCTGTTTCTATTATCAGACGATTTACTCCCTTATATACAGCTGCCTACCCCCTTCGTAAGTGCAGGTCCTAAATGAGCTTTTTTCTCTGTTCCCTCACCACAATCCAGATCCATTTGGGGAGTTACCAGTACAGTAACCGTACCAGGAAGTTCTTAATTTATTAAGCTACTGCTTTTCTTAATCTCAGTGGAGATATTTACTGATAAACAGCTACCTATGCAGCATTTTCATGTCGTTCCTAAATGAGCTTGTATCTCTCTCCCCTCACCACAAATCCGATTCTTCTGAGGAGTTCCCAGTACATTATGCTTTCCCCTGTGTAATGACCTTAACACGCTCCAGCTGTTTTTATTCTTAGAAGGTTTACTCCCTGATATACAGCTGCCTACCCCCTTCGTAAGTGCAGGTCCAATATGAGCTTTTTGCTCTGTTCCCTCATCACAATCCAGATTCTTTTGTGGAGTTACCAGTACAGTAACCATACCAGGAAGTACTTAATTTATTAAGCTACTGCTCTTCTTAATCTCAGTGGAGATATTTACTGATAAACAGCTACCTACACAGCATATTAATGTCGTACCTAAATGAGCATTTATCTCTCTCCCCTCACCACAAATCAGATTCTTCTGAGGAGTCCAGTTCATTATCCTTTCCCCTGTGTAATTACCTTAACATGCTCCAGCTGTTTTTATTCTCAGAAGCTTTACTCCTTGATATACAGCTGCCTACGCCCTTGGTAAGTGCAGGTCCTAAATGAGCTTTTTTCTCTGTTCCCTCACCACAATCCAGATTCTTTTGTGGAGTTACCAGTACAGTAACCATACCAGGAAGTACTTATTTATTAAGCTACTGCTTTTCTTATTCTCAGTAGAGATATTTACTGATAAACAGCTACCTACCAGCATGTTCATGTCGTTCCTAAATGAGCTTTTTCTCTGTTCCCTCACCACAATCCAGATTCTTTGGGGAGTACCAGTACAGTAACCATACCAGGAATACTTAATTTATTAAGCTACTGCTTTTCTTAATCTCAGTGGAGATATTTACTGATAAACAGCTACCTACGCAGCATGTTAATGCGTTCCTAAATGAGCTTTTATCTCTCTCCCCTCACACAAATCAGATTCTTCTGAGGAGTTCCCAGTATATTATCCTTTCCCCAGTGTAATTACCTTAAAAAGCTCCACCTGTTTTTATTCTCAGAAGGGATACTCCCTGATATACAGCTGCCTACCCCCTTCGTAAGTGCAGGTCCTAAATGAGCTTTTTTCTCTGTTCCCTCACCACAATCCAGATTCTTTGGGGAGTTACCAGTACAGTAACCATACCAGGAACTACTTAATTTATTAAGCTACTGCTTTTCTTAATCTCAGTGGAGATATTTACTGATAAACAGCTACCTACGCAGCCTTTCATGTCGTTCTAAATGAGTTTTATCTCTCTCCCCTCACCAGAAATCAGATTCTTCTGAGGAGTTCCCAGTACATTATCCTTTCCTCTGTGTAATTACCTTAACAAGCTCCAGGTGTTTTTATTCTCAGGAGTTTACTCCCTGATATACAGCTGCCTACCCCCTTCGTAAGTGCAGGTCCTAAATGAGCTTTTATCTCTGTTCCCTCACCACAATCCAGATTCTTTTGGGGAGTTATCAGTACAGTACCATACCAGGAAGTACTTAATTATTAAGCTACTGCTTTTCTTAATCTCATTGGAGATATTTACTGATAAACAGCTACCTACGCAGCATTTCATGTCGTCCTAAATGAGCTTTTTTCTCTGTTCCCTCACCACAATCCAGATTCTTTGGGGAGTTACCAGTACAGTATCCATACCAGGAATTACTTAATTTATTAAGAAACTGCTTTTCTTAATCTCAGTGGAGATATTACTGATAAACAGCTACGTATGCAGCATGTTCATTTCGTTCCTAAATGAGCTTTTATCTCTCTCCCTCACCACAAATCAGATTCTTCTGAGGAGTTCCCAGTACATTATCCTTTCACCTGTGTAATTACCTTAACAAGCTCCAGCTGTTTTTATTCTCAGAAGGTTTACTCCCTGATATACAGCTGCCTACCCCCTTCGTAAGTGCAGGTTCCTAATGAGCTTTTTTTCTGTTCCCTCACCACAATCCAGATTCTTTTGGGGAGTTACCAGTACAGTAACCATACCAGGAAGTACTTAATTTACTAAGCTACTGCTTTTCTTAATCTCAGTGGAGATATTTACTGATAAACAGCTACCTACGCCCCATGTTCATGTCGTTCCTAAATGAGCTTTTATCTCTCTCCCCTCACCACAAATCAGATTCTTCTGAGGAGTTCCCAGTACATTATCCTTTCCCCTGTGTAATTTCCTTAACAAGCTCCAGCTGTTTTTATTCTCAGAATTTACTCCCTGATATACAGCTGCCTACCCCCTTCGTAAGTGCAGGTCCTAAATGAGCTTTATTCTCTGTCCCTCACCACAATCCAGATTCTTTTGGGGAGTTACCAGTACAGTAACCATTCCAGGAAGTACTTAATTTATTAAGCTACTGCTTTTCTTAATCTCAGTGGAGATATTTACTGATAAACAGCTACCTACGCAGCATGTTCATGTCGTTCCTAAATGAGCTTTTTTCTCTGTTCCCTCACCACAATCCAGATTCTTTGGGGAGTTACCAGTACAGTATCCATACCAGGAATTACTTAATTTATTAAGAAACTGCTTTTCTTATTCTCAGTGGAGATATTACTGATAAACAGCTACGTATGCAGCATGTTCATTTCGTTCCTAAATGAGCTTTTATCTCTCTCCCCTCACCACAAATCAGATTCTTCTGAGGAGTTCCCAGTACATTATCCTTTCAGCTGTGTAATTACCTTAACAAGCTCCAGCTGTTTTTATTCTCAGAAGGTTTACTCCCTGATATACAGCTGCCTACCCCCTTCGTAAGTGCAGGTCCTAAATGAGCTTTTTTTCTGTTCCCTCACCACAATCCAGATTCTTTTGGGGAGTTACCAGTACAGTAACCATACCAGGAAGTACTTAATTTACTAAGCTACTGCTTTTCTTAATTCTCAGTGGAGATATTTACTGATAAACAGCTACCTACGCCCCATGTTCATGTCGTT
Source organism: Perognathus longimembris pacificus (assembly GCF_023159225.1). Taxonomy (NCBI): domain Eukaryota; kingdom Metazoa; phylum Chordata; class Mammalia; order Rodentia; family Heteromyidae; genus Perognathus; species Perognathus longimembris. The sequence goes on from NW_025961035.1 coordinate 45,996, forward strand.
CCTAAATGAGCTTTTATCTCTCTCCCTCACCACAAATCAGATTCTTCTGAGGAGTTCCCAGTACATTACCTTTCCCCTGTGTAATTTCCTTAACAAGCTCCAGCTGTTTTTATTCTCAGAACCTTTACTCCCTGATATACAGCTGCCTACCCCCTTCGTAAGTGCAGGTCCTAAATGAGCTTTTATTCTCTGTTCCCTCACCACAATCCAGATTCTTTGGGAGTTACCAGTACAGTAACCATACCAGGAAGTACTTAATTTATTAAGCTACTGCTTTTCTTAATCTCAGTGGAGATATTTACTGATAAACAGCTACCTACCCAGCATGTTCATGTCGTTCCTAAATGAGCTTTTATCTCTCTCCCCTCACCATAAATCAGATTCTTCTGAGGAGTTCCCAGTACAATATCCTTTCCCCTGTGTAATTACCTTAACAAGCTTCAGCTGTTTTTATTCTCAGAAGGTTTACTCCCTGATATACCGCTGCCTACCCTCTTCGTAATTGCAGGTCCTAAATGAGCTTTTTTCTCTGTTCCCTCACCACAATCCAGGTTCTTTTGGGGAGTTACCAGTACAGTAACCATACCAGGAAGTACTTAATTTATTAAGCTACTGCTTTTCTTAATCTCAGTGGAGATATTTACTGATAAACAGCTACCTACGCAGCATGTTCATGTCGTTCCTAAATGAGCTTTTTCTCTGTTCCCTCACCACAATCCAGATTCCTTTGGGGAGTTACCAGTACAGTATCCATACCAGGAATTACTTAATTTATTAAGAAACTGCTTTTCTTAATCTCAGGGGAGATATTTACTGATAAACAGCTACGTACTCAGCATGTTCATGTCGTTCCTAAATGAGCTTTTATCTCTCTCCCTCACCACAAATCAGAATCTTCTGAGGAGTTACCAGTACATTATCCTTTCCCCTGTGTAATTACCTTAACAAGCTCCAGCTGTTTCTATTATCAGACGATTTACTCCCTTATATACAGCTGCCTACCCCCTTCGTAAGTGCAGGTCCTAAATGAGCTTTTTTCTCTGTTCCCTCACCACAATCCAGATCCATTTGGGGAGTTACCAGTACAGTAACCGTACCAGGAAGTTCTTAATTTATTAAGCTACTGCTTTTCTTAATCTCAGTGGAGATATTTACTGATAAACAGCTACCTATGCAGCATTTTCATGTCGTTCCTAAATGAGCATGTATCTCTCTCCCCTCACCACAAATCCGATTCTTCTGAGGAGTTCCCAGTACATTATGCTTTCCCCTGTGTAATGACCTTAACACGCTCCAGCTGTTTTTATTCTTAGAAGGTTTACTCCCTGATATACAGCTGCCTACCCCCTTCGTAAGTGCAGGTTCCAATATGAGCTTTTTGCTCTGTTCCCTCATCACAATCCAGATTCTTTTGTGGAGTTACCAGTACAGTAACCATACCAGGAAGTACTTAATTTATTAAGCTACTGCTCTTCTTAATCTCAGTGGAGATATTTACTGATAAACAGCTACCAACACAGCATATTAATGTCGTACCTAAATGAGCATTTATCTCTCTCCCCTCACCACAAATCAGATTCTTCTGAGGAGTCCAGTACATTATCCTTTCCCCTGTGTAATTACCTTAACATGCTCCAGCTGTTTTTATTCTCAGAAGCTTTACTCCTTGATATACAGCTGCCTACGCCCTTGGTAAGTGCAGGTCCTAAATGAGCTTTTTTCTCTGTTCCCTCACCACAATCCAGATTCTTTTGGGGAGTTACCAGTACAGTAACCACACCAGGAAGTACTTAATTTATTAAGCTCCTGCTTTTCTTATTCTCAGTGGAGATATTTCCTGATAAACAGCTACCTACTCAGCATTTTCATGTCGTTCCTACATGAGCTTTTATCTCTCTCCCCTCACCACAAATCAGATTCTTCTGAGGAGTACCCAGTACATTATCCTTTCCCCTGTTTAATTACCTTAACAAGCTCCAGCTGTTTTTATTATCAGAAGGGGTACTCCCTGATATACAGCTGCCTACCCCCTTAATAAGTGCAGGTCCTAAATGAGCTTTTTTCTCTGTTCCCTCACCACAATCCAGATTCTTTTGGGGAGTTACCAGTACAGTAACCATACCAGGAAGTACTTAATTTATTAAGCTACTGCTGTTCTTAATCTCAGTGCAGATATTTACTGAAAAACAGCTACCTATGGAGCATGTTAATTTCGTTCCTAATTGAGCTTTTATCTCTCTCCCCTCACCACAAATCAGATTCTTCTGAGGAGTTCCCAGTACATTATCCTTTCCCCTGTGTAATTACCTTAACAAGCTCCAGCTGTTTTTATTCTCAGAAGGGATACTCCTGATATACAGCTGCCTACCCCTTCGTAAGTGCAGGTCTTAAATGAGCTTTTTTTCTCTGTTCCCTCACCACAATCCAGATTCTTTTGGGGAGTTACCAGTACAGTAACCGTAATAGGAAAGTACTTAATTTATTAAGCTACTTCTTTTGTTAATCTCAGTGGAGATATTTACTGATAAACAGCTACCTACGCAGCGTGTTCATGTCGTTCCTAAATGAGCTTTTATCTCTCTCCCCCTCACCACCAATCAAATTCTTCTGAGGAGTTCCCAGTACATTATCCTTTACACTGTGTAATTACCTTAACAAGCTCCAGCTGTTTTTATTCTCAGAAGGTTTGCTCCCTGATATACAGCTGCCTACCCCCTTCGTAAGTGCAGGTCCTAAATGAGCTTTTTTCTCTGTTCCCTCACCACAATCCAGATTATTTTGGGGAGTTACCAGTACAGTATCCATACCAGGAAGTACGTAATTTATTAAGCTACTGCTTTTCTTAATCTCAGTGGAGATATTTACTGATAAACAGCTACCTATGAGCATTTTCATGTCGTTCTTAAATGAGCTTTTATCTCTCTCCCTTCACCACAAATCAGATTCTTCTGAGGAGTTCCCAGGACATTATCCTTTCCCCTGTGTAATTACCTTAACAAGCTCCAGCTGCTTTTATTCTCAGAAGGGTTACTCCCTGATATACAGCTGCCTACCCCCTTCGTAAGTGCAGGTTCTAAATGAGCTTTTTTCTCTGTTCCCTCACCACAATCCAGATTCTTTTGGGGTGTTACCAGTACAGTAACCATAGCATGAAGTACTTAATTTATTAAGCTACTGCTTTTCTTAATCTCAGTGGAGATATTTACTGATAAACAGCTACATATGCAGCATGTTCATGTCGTTCCTAAATGAGCTTTTATCTCTCTCCCCTCACCACAAATCAGATTCTTCTTAGGAGTTCCCAGTACATTATCCTTTCCCTGTGTAATTACCTTAACAAGCTCCAGCTGTTTTTATTCTCAGAAGGTTTACTCCCTGATATACAGCTGCCTACCCCCTTCGTAAGTGCAGGTCCTAAATGAGCTTTTTTCTCTGTTCCCTCACCACATTCCAGATTCTTTTGGGGAGTTACCAGTACAGTAACCATAACGGGAAGTACTTAATTTATTAAGCGACTGCTATTCTTAATCTCAGTAGAGATATTTACTGATAAACAGCTACCTATGCAGCATGTTCATGTCGTTCCTAAATGAGCTTTTATCTCTCTCCCCTCACCACAAATCAGATTCTTCTGAGGAGTTCCCAGTACATTATCCTTTCCCATGTGTAATTACGTTAACAAGCTCCAGCTGTTTTTATTCTCAGAAGGGATACTCCCTGATATACAGCTGCCTACCCCCTTCGTAAGTGCAAGTCATAAATGAGCTTTTTCTCTGTTCCCTCACCACAATCCAGATTCTTTTGGGGAGTTACCAGTACAGTAACCATACCAGGAAGTACTTAATTTATTAAGGTACTGCTTTTATTAATCTCAGTGGAGATATTTACTGATAAACAGCTACCTACGCAGCATGTTCATGTCGTTCCTAAATGAGCTTTTATCTCTCTCCCCTCACCACAAATCAGATTCTTCTGAGGAGTTCCCAGTACATTATCCTTTCCCTGTGTAATTACCTTAACAAGCTCCAGCTGTTTTTATTCTCAGAACCTTTACTCCCCTGATATACAGCTGCCTACCCCCTTCTTAAGTGCAGGTCCTAAATGAGCTTTTTTCTCTGTTCCCTCACCACAATCCAGATTCTTTTGGAGAGTTACCAGTACAGTAACCATAACGGGAAGTACTTAATTTATTAAGCTACTGCTTTTCTTAATCTCAGTGGAGATATTTACTGATAAACAGCTACCTACGCGGCATGTTCATGTCGTTCCTAAATGAGCTTTTATCTCTCTCCCCTCACCACCAATCAGATTCTTCTGAGGAGTTCCCCGTACATTACCCTTTCCACTGTGTAATTACCTTAACAAGCTCCAGCTCTTTTTATTCTCAGAAGTTTTACTCCCTGATATACAGCTGCCTACCCCCTTCTTAAGTGCAGGTCCTAAATGAGCTTTTTTCTCTGTTCCCTCACCACAATCCAGATTCTTTTGGGGAGTTACCAGTAGAGTAACCATACCAGGAATTACTTAATTTATTAAGCTACTGCTTTTCTTAATCTCAGTGGAGATATTTACTGATAAACAGCTACCTACGCAGCATGTTCATGTCGTTCCTAAATGAGCTTTTATCTCTCTCCACTCACCACCAATCAGATTCTTCTGAGGAGTTCCCAGTACATTATCCTTTCCCCTGTGTAATTACCTTAAAAAGCCCCAGCTGTTTTTATTCTCAGAAGGTTTGCTCCCTGATATACAGCTGCCTACCCCCTTCGTAAGTGCAGGTCCTAAATGAGCTTTTTTCTCTGTTCCCTCACCACAATCCAGATTCTTTTGGGGAGTTACCACTACAGAAACCATACCAGGAAGTACTTAATTTATTAAGCTACTGCTTTTCTTAATCTCAGTGGAGATATTTACTGATAAACAGCAACCTATGCAGCATTTTCATGTCGTTCTTAAATGAGCTTTTATCTCTCTCCCTTCACCACAAATCAGATTCTTCTGAGGAGTTCCCAGGACATTATCCTTTCCCCTGTGTAATTACCTTAACAAGCTCCAGCTGTTTTTATTCTCAGAAGTGATACTCCCTGGTATACAGCTGCCTACCCCCTTCGTAAGTGCAGGTCCTAAATGAGCTTTTTTCTCTGTTCCCCTCACCAAATTCCAGATTCTCTTGGGGAGTTACCAGTACAGTAACCATAACGGGAAGTACTTAATTTATTAAGCTACTGCTTTTCTTATCTCAGTGGAGATATTTACTGAAAAACAGCTACCTACGCAGCATGTTCATGTCGTTCCTAAATCAGCTTTTATCTCTCTCCCCTCACCACAAATCAGATTCTTCTGAGGAGATCCCAGTACATTATCCTTTCCCCTGTGTAATTACCTTAACAAGCTCCAGCTGTTTTTATTCTCAGAAGCTGTACTCCCTGATATACAGCTGCCTACCGCCTTCATAAGTGAAGGTCCTAAATGAGCTTTTTTCGCTGTTCAATCACCTCAATCCAGATTCTTTTGGGGAGTTACCAGTACAGTAACCATACCAGGAAGTACTTAATTATTAAGCTACTGCTTTTCTTAATCTCAGTGGAGATATTTACTGATAAACAGCTACCTACGCAGCATGTTCATGTCTTTCCTAAATGAGCTTTTATCTCTCTCCCCTCACCACAAATCAGATTCTTCTGAGGAGTTCCCAGTACATTATCCTTTCCCCTGTGTAATTACCTTAACAAGCTCCAGCTGTTTTTATTCTCAGAACCTTTACGCCCTGATATACAGCTGCCTACCCCCTTCGTAAGTGCAGGTCATAAATGAGCTTTTTGCTCTGTTCCCTCACCACATCCAGATTATTTTGGGGAGTTACCAGTACAGTAACCATACCAGGAAGTACTTAATTTATTAAGCTACTGCTTTTCTTAATCTCAGTGGAGATATTTACTGATAAACAGCTACCTATGAGCATTTTCATGTCGTTCTTAAATGAGCTTTTATCTCTCTCCCTTCACCACAAATCAGATTCTTCTGAGGAGTTCCCAGGACATTATCCTTTCCCCTGTGTAATTACCTTAACAAGCTCCAGCTGCTTTTATTCTCAGAAGGGTTACTCCCTGATATACAGCTGCCTACCCCCTTCGTAAGTGCAGGTCCTAAATGAGCTTTTTTCTCTGTTCCCTCACCACAATCCACATTCTTTTGGGGTGTTACCAGTACAGTAACCATAGCATGAAGTACTTAATTTATTAAGCTACTGCTTTTCTTAATCTCAGTGGAGATATTTACTGATAAACAGCTACATATGCAGCATGTTCAGGTCGTTCGTAAATGAGCTTTTATCTCTCTCCCCTCACCACAAATCAGATTCTTCTTAGGAGTTCCCAGTACATTATCCTTTCCCCTGTGTAATTACCTAACAAGCCCCAGCTGTTTTTATTCTCAGAAGGTTTACTCCCTGATATACAGCTGCCTAGCCCCTTCGTAAGTGCAGGTCCTAAATGAGCTTTTTCTCTGTTCCCTCACCACATTCCAGATTCTTTTGGGGAGTTACCAGTACAGTAACCATAACGGGAAGTACTTAATTTATTAAGCTTCTGCTTTTCTTAATCTCAGTGGAGATATTTACTGATAAACAGCTACCTACGCAGCATGTTCATGTCGTTCCTAAATCAGCTTTTATCTCTCTCCCCTCACCCACAAATCAGATTCTTCTGAGGAGTTCCCAGTACATTATCCTTTCCCATGTGTAATTACGTTAACAAGCTCCAGCTGTTTTTATTCTCAGAAAGGATACTCCCTGATATACAGCTGCCTACCCCCTTCGTAAGTGCAAGTCATAAATGAGCTTTTTTCTCTGTTCCCTCAACACAATCCAGATTCTTTTGGGGGAGTTACCAGTACAGTAACCATACCAGGAAGTACTTAATTTATTAAGGTACTGCTTTTATTAATCTCAATGGAGATATTTACTGATAAACAGCTACCTACGCAGCATGTTCATGTCGTTTTTAAATGAGCTTTTATCTCTCTCCCTTCACCACAAATCAGATTCTTCTGCGGAGTTCCCAGGACATTATCCTTTCCCCTGTGTAATTACCTTAACAAGCTCCAGCTGTTTTTATTCTCAGAACCTTTACTCCCTGATATACAGCTGCCTACCCCCTTCTTAAGTGCAGGTCCTAAATGAGCTTTTTTTCTCTGTTCCCTCACCACAATCCAGATTCTTTTGGGGAGTTACCAGTACAGTAAACATAACGGGAAGTACTTAATTTATTAAGCTACTGCTTTTCTTAATCTCAGTGGAGATATTTACTGATAAACAGCTACCTAGGCAGCATGTTCATGTCTTTCCTAAATGAGCTTTTATCTCTCTCCCCTCACCACAAATCAGATTCTTCTGAGGAGTTCCCAGTACATTATCCTTTCCCCTGTGTAATTAACTTAACAAGCTCCAGCTGTTTTTATTCTCAGAAGGGATACTCCCTGATATACAGCTGCCTACCCCCTTCGTAAGTGCAGGTCCTAAATGAGCTTTATTCTCTGTTCCCTCACCACAATCCAGATTCTTTTGGGGAGTTACCAGTACAGTAACCATACCAGGAAGTACTTAATTTATTAAGCTACTGCTTTTCTTCAATCTCAGTGGAGATATTTACTGATAAACAGCTACCTATGCAGCATTTTCATGTCGTTTTTAAATGAGCTTTTATCTCTCTCCCTTCACCACAAATCAGATTCTTCTGCGGAGTTCCCAGGACATTATCCTTTCCCCTGTGTAATTACCTTAACAAGCTCCAGCTGTTTTTATTCTCAGAATTGATACTCCCTGGTATACAGCTGCCTACCCCCTTCGTAAGTGCATGTCCTAAATGAGGTTTTTTCTCTGTTCCCTCACCACATTCCAGATTCTCTTGGGGAGTTACCAGTACAGTAACCATAACGGGAAGTACTTAATTTATTAAGCTACTGCTTTTCTTAATCTCAGTGGAGATATTTACTTACAAACAGCTACCTACGCAGCATGTTCATGTCGTTACTAAATCAGCTTTTATCTCTCTCCCCTCACCACAAATCAGATTCTTCTGAGGAGATCCCAGTACATTATCCTTTCCCCTGTGTAATTACCTTAACAAGCTCCAGCTGTTTTTATTCTCAGAAGCTGTACTCCCTGATATACAGCTGCCTACCGCCTTCATAAGTGAAGGTCCTAAATGAGCTTTTTTCGCTGTTCAATCACCACAATCCAGATTCCTTTGGGGAGTTACCAGTACAGTAACCATACCAGGAAGTACTTAAATTATTAAGCTACTGCTTTTCTTAATCTCAGTGGAGATATTTACTGATA
>NW_025961036.1:0-47737 GCF_023159225.1 Perognathus longimembris pacificus
AAGTAAATATCTCCACTGAGATTAAGAAAAGGAGTAGCTTAATAAATTAAGTACTTCCTGGTATGGTTACTGTACTGGTAACTCCCCAAAAGAATCTGGATTGTGGTGAGCGAACAGAGAAAAAAAGCTCAATTAGGACCTGCACTTACGAAGGGGGTAGGCAGCTGTATATCAGGGAGTAAACCTTCTGAGAATAAAAACAGCTTGAGCTTGTTAAGGTAATTACACAGGGGAAAGGATAATGTACTGGGAACTCCTCAGAAGAATCTGTTTTGTGTGACGGGAGAGAGATAAAAGCTCATTTAGGAACGACCTGAACATGCTGCGTAGGTAGCTGTTTATCAGTAAATATCTCCACTGAGATTAAGAAAGGGAGTAGCTTAATAAATTAAGTACTTCCTGGTATGGTTACTCTACTGGTAACTCCCCAAAAGAATCTGGATTGTGGTGAGCGAACAGAGAAAAAAGCTCATTTAGGACCTGCACTTACGAAGGGGGTAGGCAGCTGTATATCAGGGAGTAAACCTTCTGAGAATAAAAACAGCTGGAGCTTGTTAAGGTAATTACACAGGGGAAAGGATAATGTACTGGGAACTCCTCAGAAGAATCTGATTCGTGGTGAGGGGAGAGAGATAAAAGCTCATTTAGGAACGACATGAACATGCTGCGTAGGTAGCTGTTTATCAGTAAATTTTCTCCACTGAGATTAAGAAAAGCAGTAGCTTAATAAATTAAGTACTTCCTGGTATGGTTACTGTACTGGTCACTCCCCAAAAGAATCTGATTGTGGTGAGGGAACAGAGAAAAAAGCTCATTTAGGACCTGCACTGACCAAGGGTGTAGGCAGCTGTATATCAGGGAGTAAACCTTCTGAGAATAAAAACAGCTGGAGCTTGTTAAGGTAATTACACAGGGGAAAGGATAATGTACTGGGAACTCCTCAGAAGAATCTGATTTGTGGTGAGGGGAGAGAGATAAAAGCTCATTTAGGAACGACATGAACATGCTGCGTAGGTAGCTGTTTATCAGTAAATATCTCCACTGATATTAAGAAAAGCAGTAGCTTAATAAATTAAGTACTTCCTGCTATGGATACTATACTGGTAACTCCACAAAAGAATCTGGATTGTGGTGAGGGAACCGAGAAAAAAGCTCATTTAGGACCTGCACTTACGAAGGGGTTAGGCAGCTGTATATCAGGGAGTAAACCTTCTGAGAATAAAAACAGCTGGAGCTTGTTAAGGTAATTACACAGGGGAAAGGATAATGTACTGGGAACTCCTCAGAGGAATCTGATTTGTGTTGAGGGGAGAGAGATAAAAGATCATTTAGGAACGACATGAACATGCTGCGTAGGTAGCTGTTTATCACTAAATATCTCCACTGAGATTAAGAAAAGCAGTAGCTTAATAAATTATGTACTTCCTAGTATGGTTACTGTACTGGTAACTCCCCAAAAGAATCTGGATTGTGGTGAGGGAACAGAGAAAAAAGCTCATTTAGGACCTGGACTTACGAAGGGGGTAGGCAGCTGTATATCAGGGAGTAAACCTTCTGAGAATAAAAACAGCCAGAGTTTGTTAAGGTAATTACACAGGGAAAGGATCATGTACTGGGAACTCTTCAGACGAATCTGATTTGTGGTGAGGGGAGAGAGATAAAAGCTCATTTAGGAACGACATGAACATTCTGCGTATTTAGGTGTTTATCAGTAAATATCTCCACTGAGATTAAGAAAAGCAGTAGCTTAATGAATTAAGTACTTCCTGGTATGGTTACTGTACTGGTAACTCCCCAAAAGAATCAGGATTGTAGTGAGGGAACACAGAAAATAGCTCATTTAGGACCTGCACTTACGAAGGGGGTAGGCAGCTGTATATCAGGGAGTAAATCTTCTGAGAATAAAAACAGCTGGAGCTTGTTAAGGTAATTACACAGGGGAAAGGATAATGTACTGGGAACTCCTCAGAAGAATCTGTTTTGTGGTGAGGGGAGAGAGATAAAAGCTCATTAATGAACGACATGAACATGCTGCATAGGTAGCTGTTTATCAGTAAATATCTCCACTGAGATTAAGAAAAGCAGTAGCTTAATAAATTAAGTCCTTCCTGGTATGGTTACTGTACTGGTAACTCCCCAAAAGAATCTGGATTGTGGTGAGGGAACAGAGAAAAAAGCTCATTTAGGACCTGCACTTACGAAGGGGGTAGGCAGCTGTATATCAGGGAGTAACCTTCTGAGAATATAAACAGCTGGAGCTTGTTAAGGTAGTTACACAGGGGAAAAGATAATGTACTGGGAACTCCTCATAAGAATCTGATTTGTGGTGAGGGGAGAGAGATAAAAGCTCATTTAGGAACGACATGAACATGCTGCGTAGGTAGCTGTTTATCAGTAAATTTCTCCACTGAGATTAAGAAAAGCAGTAGCTTAATGAATTAAGTACTTCCTGGTATGGTTACTGTACTGGTAACTCCCAAAAGAATCTGGATTGTGGTGAGGGAACATAGAAAATAGCTCATTTAGGACCAGGACTTACGAAGGGGGTAGGCAGCTGTATATCAGGGAGTAAACCTTCTGAGAATAAAAACAGCTGGAGCTTGTTAAGGTAATTACACAAGGGAAAGGATAATGTACTGGGAACTCCTCAGAAGAATCTGATTTGTGGTGAGGTGAGAGAGATAAAAGCTCATTTAGGAACGACATGAACATGCTGGGTAGGTTGCTGTTTATCAGTAAATATCTCCACTGAGATTAAGAAAAGCAGTAGCTTAATAAATTAAGTACTTCCTGGTATGGTTACTCTACTGGTAACTCCCCAAAAGAATCTGGATTGTGGTGAGGGAACAGAGAAAAATCTCATTTAGGACGTGCACTTACGAAGGGGGTAGGCAGCTGTATATCAGCGAGTAAACCTTCTGAGAATAAAAACAGCTTGAGCTTGTTAAGGTAATTACACAGGGGAAAGGATAATGTACTGGGAACTCCTCAGAAGAATCTGTTTTGTGGTGACGGGAGAGAGATAAAAGCTCATTAGGAACGACCTGAACATGCTGCGTAGGTAGCTGTTTATCAGTAAATATCTCCACTGAGATTAAGAAAGGGAGTAGCTTAATACATTAAGTACTTCCTGGTATGGTTACTGTACTGGTAACTCCCCAAACAATCTGGATTTTTGGTGAGGGAACAGAGAAAAAAGCTTATTTAGGACCTGCACTTACGAAGGGGGTAGGCAGCAGTATATCTGGGAGTAAACCTTCTGAGAATAAAAACAGCTGGAGCTTGTTAAGGTAATTACCCAGGGGAAAGGATAATGTACTGGGAACTCCTCAGAAGAATCTGATTTGTGGTGAGGGGAGAGAGATAAAAGCTCATTTAGGAACGACATGAACATGCTGCGTAGTAGCTGTTTATCAGTAAATTTCTCCACTGAGATTAAGAAAAGCAGTAGCTTAATAAATTAAGTACTTCCTGGTATGGTTACTGTACTGGTAACTCCCCAAAAGATCTGATTGTCGTGAGGGAACAGAGAAAAAACCTCATTTAGGACCTGCACTTACGAACGGGGTAGGCAGCTGTATATCAGGGAGTAAACCTTCTGAGAATAAAAACAGCTGGAACTTGTTAAGGTAATTACACAGGGGAAAGGATAATGTACTGGGAACTCCTCAGACGAATCTGATTTGTGGTGAGGGAGAGAGATAAAAGCTCATTTAGGAACGACATGAACATGCTGTGTTGGTAGCTGTTTATCAGTAAATATCTCCACTGAGATTAAGAAAAGCAGTAGCTTAATAAATTAAGTACTTCCTGGTATGGTTACTGTACTGGTAAGTCCCCAAAAGAGTCTGGATTGTGGTGAGGGAACAGAGAAAAAAGCTCATTTAGGACCTGCACTTACGAACGGGGTAGGCAGCTGTATATCAGGGAGTAAACCTTCTCAGAATTAAAACAGCTGGAGCTTGTTAAGGTAATTACACAGGGAAAGGATAATGTACTGGGAACTCCTCAGAAGAATCTGATTTGTGGTGAGGGGAGAGAGATAAAAGCTCATTTAGGAACGACATGAACATGCTGCAAAAGTAGCTGTTTATCAGTAAATATCTCCACTGAGATTAAGAAAAGCAGTAGCTTAATAAATTAAGTACTTCCTGCTATGGATACTGTACTGGTAACTCCCCAAAAGAGTCTGGATTGTGGTGAGGAACAGAGAAAAAAGCTCATTTAGGACCTGCACTTACGAAGGGGGTAGGCAGCTGTATATCAGGGAGTAAACCTTCTGAGAACAAAAACAGCTGCAGCTTGTTAAGGTAATTACACAGGGGAAAGGATAATGTACTGGGAACTCCTCAGAAGAATCTGATTTGTGGTGATGGGAGAGAGATAAAAGCTCACTTAGGAACGACATGAAACATGCTGCGTAGGTAGCTGTTTATCAGTAAATATCTCACTGAGATTAAGAAAAGAAGTAGCCTCATAAATTAAGTACTTCCTGTATGGTTACTGTACTGGTAACTCCGCTAAAGAATCTGGATTGTGGTGAGGGAACAGAGAAAAAAGCTCATTTAGGACCTGCACTTACGAAGGGGGTAGGCAGCTGTACATCAGGGAGTAAACCTTGTGAGAATAAAAACAGCTGGAGCTTGTTAAGGTAATTACACAAGGGAAAGGATAATGTACTGGGAACTCCTCAGAAGAATCTGATTTGTGGTGAGGGGAGAGAGATAAAAGCTCATTTAGGAACGACATGAACATGCTGCGTATGTAGCTGTTTATCAGTAAATATCTCCACTGAGATTAAGAAAAGCAGTAGGTTAATAAATTAAGTACTTCCTGGTATGGTTACTGTACTGGTAACTCCCCTAAGGAATCTGGATTGTGGTGAGGGAACAGAGAAAAAAATCTCATTTAGGACCTGCATTTACGAAGGGTGTAGGCAGCTGTACATCAGGGAGCAAACCTTCTGAGAATAAAAACAGCTGGAGCTTGTTAAGGTAATTACGCAGGGGAAAGGATAATGTACTGGGAACTCCTGAGAAGAAATTGATTTGTGGTGAGGGGAGAGATAAAAGCTCATTTAGAAACGACATAAACATGCTGCGTAGGTAGCTGTTTATCAGTAAATATCTCCACTGAGATTAAGAAAAGCAGTGCTTAATAAATTAAGTACTTCCTGGTATGGTTACTGTACTGGTAACTACCGAAAAGAATCTGGATTGTAGTGAGGGAACAGAGAAAAAAGCTCATTTAGGACCTGCACTTACGAAGGGGTTAGGCAGCTGTATATCAGGGAGTAAACCTTCTGAGAATAAAAACAGCTGGAGCTTGTTAAGGTAATTACACAGGGGAAAGGATAATGTACTGGGAACTCCTCAGAAGAATCTGATTTGTGGTGAGGGGAGAGAGATAAAAGCTCATTTAGGAACGACATGAACATGCTGCGTAGGTAGCTGTTTATCAGTAAATATCTCCACTGAGATTAAGAAAAGCAGTAGCTTAATGAATTAAGTACTTCCTGGTATGGTTACTGTACTGGTAACTCCCCAAAAGAATCTGGATTGTGGTGAGGGAACAGAGAAAAAAGCTCATTTAGGACCTGCCCTTACGAAGGGGGTAGGCAGCTGTATATCAGGGAGTAAACGATCTGAGAATAAAAACAGCTGGAGCTTGTTAAGGTAATTACACAGGGGAAAGGATAATGTACTGGGAACTCCTCAGAAGAGTCTGATTTGTGGTGAGGGGAGAGAGATATAGGCTCATTTAGGAACGACATGAACATGCTGCGTAGGTAGCTGTTTATCAGTAAATATCTCCACTGAGATTAAGAAAAGCAGTAGCTTAATAAATTAAGTACTTCCTGGTATGGTTAACGTACTGGTAACTCCCCAAAAGAATCTGGATTGTGGTGAGGGAACAGAGAAAAAAGCTCATTTAGGACCTGCACTTACGAAAGGGGTAGGCAGCTTTATATCAGGGAGTAAACCTTCTGAGAATAAAAACAGCTGGAGCTTGTTAAGGTAATTACACAGGGTAAAGGATAATGTACTGGGAACTCCTGAGAAGAATCTGATTTGTGGTGAGGGGAGAGAGATAAAAGCTCATTTAGGAACGACATGAACATGCTGCGTAGGTAGCTGTTTATCAGTAAATATCTCCACTGAGATTAAGAAAGCAGTAGCTTAATAAATTAAGTACTTCCTGGTATGGTTACTGTACTGGTAACTCTCCAAATGCATCTGGTTGTGGTGAGGGAACAGAGAAAAAAGCTCATTTAAGACCTGCACTTACGAAGGGGGTAGGCAGCTGTATATGAGGGAGTAAATCTTCTTAGAATAAAAACAGCTGGAGCTTGTTAAGGTAATTACACAGGGGAAAGGATCATGTACTGGGAACTCCTGAAAAGAATCTGATTTGTGGTGAGGGGAGAGAGATAAAAGCTCATTTAGGAACGACATGAACATGCTACATAAGTAGCTGTTTCTCAGTAAATATCTCCACTGAGATTAAGAAAAGCAGTAGCTTAATAACTTAAGTACTTCCTGGTAAGGTTACTGTACTGGTAACTCCTCAAAAGAATCTGGATTGTGGTGAGAGAACAGAGAAAAAACTCATTTAGGACCTGCACTTACGAAGGGGGTAGGCAGCTGTATATCAGGGAGTAAACCTTCTGAGAATAAAAACAGCTGGAGCTTGTTAAGGTAATTACACAGAGGAAAGGATAATGTACTGGGAACTCCTCAGAAGAATCTGATTTGTGGTGAGGTTAGAGAGATAAAAGCTCATTTAGGAACGACATGAACATGCTGCGTAGGTAGCTGTTTATCAGTAAATATCTCCACTTCGATTAAGAAAAGCAGTAGCTTAATAAATTAAGTACTTCCTGGTATGGTTACTGTACTGGTAACTCCCCAAAAGAATCTGGATTGTGGTGAGGGAACAGAGAAAAAAGCTCATTTAGGACCTGCACTTACGAAGGGGGTAGGCAGCTGTATATCAGGGAGTAAAACTTCTGAGAATAAAAACAGCTGGAGCTTGTTAAGGTAATTACACAGGGGAAAGGATAATGTACTGGGAACTCCTCAGAAGTATCTGATTTGTGGTGAGGGAGAGAGATAAAAGCCTCATTTAGGAACGACATGAACATGCTGCGTTGGTAGCTGTTTATCAGTAAATATCTCCAATGAGATTAAGAAAAGCAGTAGCTTAATAAATTAAGTACTTCCTGGTATGGTTACTGTACTGGTAACTCCCCAAAAGAATCTGGATTGTGGTGAGGGAACAGAGAAAAAAGCTCATTTAGGACCTGCACTTACGAAGGGGTAGGCAGCTGTATATCAGGGAGTAAACCTTCTGAGAATATAAACAGCTGGAGATTGTTAAGGTAATTACACAGGGGAAAGGATAATGTACTGAAACTCCTCAGAAGAATCTGATTTGTGGTGAGGGGAGAGAGATAAAAGTTCATATAGGAACGACATGAATATGCTGCGTAGGTAGCTGTTTATCAGTAAATATCTCCACTGAGATAAGAAAAGCAGTGCTTAATAAATTAAGTACTTCCTGGTATCTGGATTGTGGTGAGGAACAGAGAAAAAAGCTCATTTAGGACCCGCACTTAGGAAGGGGGTAGGCAGCTGTATATCAGGGAGTAAATCTTCTGAGAATAAAAACAGCTGGAGCTTGTTAAGGTAATTACACGGGGGAAAGGATAATGTACTGGGAACTCCTCAGAAGAATCTGATTTGTGGTGAGGGGAGAGAGATAAAAGCTCATTTAGGAACGACATGAACATGCTGCATACGTAGCTGTTCATCAGTAAATATCTCCACTGAGATTAAGAAAAGCAGTAGCTTAATAAATTTAGTACTTCCTGATATGGATACTGTACTGGTAACTCCCCAAAAGAATCTGGATTGTGGTTAGGGAACAGAGATAAAAGCTCATTTAGGACCTGCACTTACGAAGGGGTTAGGCAGCTGTATATCAGGAGTAAACCTTCTGAGAATAAAATCAGCTGGAGCTTGTTAAGGTAATTACACAGGGGAAAGGATAATGTACTGGAACTCCTCAGAAGAATATGATTTGTGGTGAGGGGAGAGAGATAAAAGCTCATTTAGGAACGACATGAACATGCTGCTTAGGTAGCAGTTTATCAGTAAATATCTCCACTGAGATTAAGAAAAGCAGTAGCTTAATAAATTAAGTACTTCCTGGTATGGTTACTGTACTAGAAACTCCCCAAAAGAATCTGGATTGTGGTGAGGGAACAGAGAAAAAAGCTCATTTAGGACCTGCACTTACGAAGGGGGTAGCAGCTGTACATCAGGGAGTAAACCTTTTGAGAATAAGAACAGCTGAGCTTGTTAAGGTAATTACACAGGGGAAAAGATAATGTACTGGGCACTCCTCAGAAGAATCTTATTTGTGGTGAGGGAGAGAGATAAAAGCTCATTTAGGAACGACATGAACATGCTGCGTAGGTAGCTGTTTATCAGTAAATATCTCCACTGAGATTAAGAAAAGCAGTAGCTTAATAAATTAAGTACTTCCTGGTATGGTTACTGTACTGGTAACTCCCCAAAAGAATCTGGATTGTGGTGAGGGAACAGAGAAAAAAGCTCATTAGGACCTGCACTTACGAAGGTGGTAGGCATCTGTATATCAGGGAGTAAACCTTCTGAGAATAAAACAGCTGGAGCTTGTTAAGGTAATTACACAGGGGAAAGGATAATGTACTGGGAACTCCTTAGAAGAGTCCTGATTTTGGTGAGGGGAGAGAGACAAAAGCTCATTTGGGAACGACATGAACTTGCTGCGTAGGTAGCTGTTTATCAGTAAATATCTCCACTGAGATTAAGAAAAGCAGTAGCTTAATAATTAAGTACTTCCTGGTATGGTTACTGTAACTGGTAACTCCCCAAAAGAATCTGGATTGTGGTGAGGGAACAGAGAAAAAAGCTCTTTTAGGACCTGCACTTACGAAGGGGGTAGGCAGCTGTATATCAGGGAGTAAACCTTCTGAGAATAAAAACAGCTGGAGCTTGTTAAGGTAATTACACAGGTGAAAGGATCATGTACTGGGAACTCTTCAGAAGAATCTGATTTGTGGTGAGGGAGAGAAATAAAAGCTCATTTAGGAACGACCTGAACATGCTGCGTACGTAGCTGTTTATCAGTAAATATCTCCACTGAGATTAAGAAAAGCAGTAGCTTAATAAATTAAGTACTTCCTGTATGGTTACTGTACTGGTAACCTCCCCAAAAGATCTGGATTGTGGTGAGGGAATAGAGAAAAAGCTCATTTAGGACCTGCACTTACGAAGGGGGTAGGCAGCTGTATATCAGGGAGTAAACCTTCTGAGAATAAAAACAGCTGGAGCTTGTTAAGGTAATTACACAGGGGAAAGGATAATGTACTGGGAACTCCTCAGAAGAATCTGATTTGTGGTGAGGGGAGAGAGATGTAAGCTCATTTAGGAACGACATGAACATGCTGCTTAGGTAGCTGTTTATCAGTAAATATCTCCACTGAGATTAAGTAAAGCAGTAGCTTAATAAATTAAGTACTTCCTGGTATGGTTACTGTACTGGTAACTCCCCAAAAGAATCTGGATTGTGGTGAGGGAACAGAGAAAAAAGCTCATTTAGGACCTGCTCTTACAAACGGGGTAGGCAGCTGTATATCAGGGAGTAAACCTTCTGAGAATAAAAACAGCTGGAGCTTGTTAAGGTAATTACACATTGGATAGGATAATGTACCGGGAACTCCTCAGAAGAATCTGATTTGTGGTGAGGGGAGAGAGATAAAAGCTCATTTAGGAACGACATGAACATTCTGCGTAGGTAGCTGTTTATCAGTAAATATCTCCACTGAGATTAAGAAAACCAGTAGCTTAATAAATTAAGTACTTCCTGCTATGGTAACTGTACTGGTACTCCCCAAAAGAATCTGGATTGTGGTGAGGGAACAGAGAAAAAAGGTCATTTAGGACCTGCACTTACGAAGGGGGTAGGCAGCTGTATATCAGGGAGTAAACCTTCTGAGAATAAAAACAGCTGGAGCTTGTTAAGGTAATTACACAGGGGAAAGGATAATGTACCGGGAACTCCTCAGAAGAATCTGATTTGTGGTGAGGGGAGAGAGATAAAAGCTCATTTAGGAACGACATGAACATGCTGCGTACGTAGCTTTTTATCAGTAAATATCTCCACTGAGATTAAGAAAAGCAGTAGCTTAATAAATTAAGTATTTCCTGGTATGGTTACTGTACTGGTAACTCCCCAAAAGAATCTGGATTGTGGTGAGGGAACAGAGAAAAAAGCTCATTTTGGACCTGCACTTACGAAGGGGGTAGGCAGCTGTATATCAGGGAGTAAACCTTCTGAGAATAAAACAGCTGGAGCTTGTTAAGGTAATTACACAGGGGAATGGATAATGTACTGGGAACTCCTCAGAAGAATCTGATTTGTGGTGAGGGGAGAGAGATAAAAGCTCATTTAGGAACGACATGAACATGCTGCATAGGTAGTTGTTTATCAGTAAATATCTCCACTGAGATTAAGAAAAGCAGTAGCTTAATAAATTAAGTACTTCCTGGTATGGTTACTGTACTGGTAACTCCCCAAAAGAATCTGGATTGTGGTGAGGGAATAGAGAAAAAAGCTCATTGAGGACCTGCACTTACGAAGGGGGTAGGCAGCTGTATATCAGGGAGTAAACCTTCTGAGAATAAAAACAGCTGGAGCTTGTTAAGGTAATTACACAGGGGAAAGGATAATATACTGGGAACTCCTCAGAAGAATCTGATTTGTGGTGAGGGGAGAGAGATAAAAGTTCATTTATGAACGACATGAACATGCTGCGTAGGTAGCTGTTTATCAGTAAATATCTCCACTGAGATTAAGAAAAGCAGTAGCTTAATAAATTAAGTACTTCCTGGTATGGTTACTGTACTGGTAACTCCACAAAAGAATCTGGATTCTCGTGAGGCAACAGAGAAATAAGCTCATTTAGGACCCGCACTTACGAAGGTGGTAGGCAGCTGTATATCAGGGAGTAAACCTTCTGAGAATAAAACACCTGGAGCATGTTAAGGGTAATTACACAGGGGAAAGGATAATGTACTGGGAACTCCTCAGAAGAATGTGATTTTTGGTGAGGGGAGAGAGAAAATAGCTCATTCAAGAACGACATGAACATGCTACATAGGTAGCTGTTTATCAGTAAATATCTCCACTGAGATTAAGAAAAGCAGTAGCTTAATAAATTAAGTACTTCCTGGTATGGTTACTGTACTGGTAACACCCCAAAAGAATCTGGATTGTGGTGAGCGAACAGAGAAAAAAGCTCATTAGGACCTGCACTTACGAAGGGGGTAGCAGCTGTATATCAGGGAGTAAACCTTCTGAGAATAAAAACAGCTGGAGCTTGTTAAGGTAATTACACAGGGGAAAGGATAATGTACTGGGAACTCCTCAGAAGAATCTGATTTGTGGTGAGGGGAGAGAGAAAAAAGCTCATTTAGGAACGACATGAACATGCTGCGTAGGTAGCTGTTTATCAGTAAATATCTCCACTGAGATTAAAAAAAGCAGTAGCTTAATAAATTAAGTACTTCCTGGTATGGTTACCTGTACTGGTAACTCCCCAAAAGAATCTGGATTGTGGTGAGGGAACAGAGAAAAAAATCATTTAGGACTTGCACTTACGAAGGGGGTAGGCAGCTGTATATCACAGAGTAAACATTCTGAGAATAAAAACAGCTGGAGCTTCTTAAGGTAATTACACAGGCTAAAGGATAATGTACTGGGAACTCCTCATAAGAATCTGATTTGTGGTGAGGGGAGAGAGATAAAAGCTCATTTAGGAACGACATGAACATGCGGCGTAGGTAGCTGTTTATCAGTAAATATCTCCACTGAGATTAAGAAAAGTAGTAGCTTAATTATTAAGTAATTCCTGGCATGGTTACTCTACTGGTAACTCCCCAAAAGAATCTGAATTGTCGTGAGGCAACAGAGAAAAAAGCTCATTTAGGACCTGCACTTACGAAGGGGGTAGGCAGCTGTATATCAGGGAGTAAACCTTCTGAGAATAAAAACAGCTGGAGCTTGTTAAGGTAATTACACAGGGGAAAGGATAATGTACTGGGAACTCCTCAGAAGAATCTGATTTGTGGTGAGGGGAGAGAGATAAAAGCTCATTTAGGAACGACTTGAACATGCTGTGTAGGTAGCTGTTTATCAGTAAATATCTCCACTGAGATTAAGAAAAGCAGTAGCTTAATAAATTAAGTACTTCCTGGTATGGTTACTGTACTGGTAACTCCCCAAAAGAATCTGGATTGTGGTGAGGGAACAGACAAAAAAGCTCAATTAAGAACTGCACTTACGAAGGTGGTAGGCAGCTGTATATCAGGGAGTAAAACTTCTGAGAATAAAACACCTGGAGATTGTTAAGGTAATTACACAGGGGAAAGGATAATGTACCGGGAACTCCTCAGAAGAATCTGATTTGTGGTGAGGGGAGAGAGATAAAAGCTCATTTAGGAACGACATGAACATGCTGCGTAGGTAGCTGTTTATCAGTAAATATCTCCACTGAGATTAAGAAAAGCAGTAGCTTAATAAATTAAGTACTTCCTGGTATGGTTACTGTACGGGTAACTCCCCAAAAGCATCTGGATTGTGGTGAGGGAAAGGAGAAATAAGCTCATTCAGGACCTGCACTTACGAAGGGGGGATGGCAGCTGTATATCAGGGAGTAAACCTTCTGAGAATAAAACAGCTGGAGCTTGTTAAGGTAATTACACAGGGGAAAGGATAATGTACTGGGAACTCCTCAGAAGAATCTGATTTGTGGTGAGGGAAGAGAGATCAAAGCTCACTTAGCAACGATATGAACATTCTGCGTAGGTAGCTGTTTATCAGTAAATATCTCCACTGAGATTAAGAAAAGCAGTAGCTTAATAAATGAAGTTGTTTCCTGGTATGGTTACTGTACTGGTAACTCCCCAAAAGAATCTGGATTGTGGTGAGGGAACAGAGAAAAAGCTCATTTAGGACCTGCACTTACGAAGGGGGTAGGCAGCTGTATATCAGGGAGTAAACCTTCTGAGAATAAAAACAGCTGGAGCTTGTTAAGGTAATTACACAGGGGAAAGGATAGTGTACTGGGAAACTCCTCAGAAGAATCTGATTTGTGGTGAGGTGAGAGAGATAAAAGCTCATTTAGGAACGACATGAACATGCTGCGTAGGTACCTGTTTATCAGTAATTATCTCCACTGAGATTAAGAAAAGCAGTAGCTTAATAAATTAGGTACTTCCTGGTATGGTTACTGTACTGGTAACTCCCCAAAAGAATCTGGATTGTGGTGAGGGAACAGAGAAAAAAGCTCATTTAGGACCTGCACTTACGAAGGTGGTAGGCAGCTGTATATCGGGAGTAAACCTTCTGAGAATAAAAACAGCTGGAGGTTGTTAAGGTAATTACACAGGGGAAAGGATAATGTACTGGGAACTCCTCAGAAGAATCTGATTTGTGGTGAGGGGAGAGAGATAAAAGCTCATTTAGGAACGACATGAACATGCTGCGTAGGTAGCTGTTTATCAGTATATATCTCCACTGAGATTAAGAAAAGCAGTAGCTTAATAAATTAAGTACTTCCTGGTATGGTTACTGTTCTGGTAACTTCCCAAAAGAACCTGGATTGTGGTGAGGGAACAGAGAAAAATCTCATTTACGACCTGCACTTACGAAGGGGGTAGGCAGCTGTATATCAGGGAGTAAACCTTCTGAGAATAAAAACAGCTGGAGCTTGTTAAGGTAATTACACAGGGGAAAGGATAATGTACTGGGAACTCCTCAGAAGAATCTGATTTGTGGTGACGGGAGAGAGATAAAAGCTCATTTAGGAACGACATGAACATGCTGAGTAGGTAGCTGTTTATCAGTAAATATTTCCACTGAGATTAAGAAAAGCAGTAGCTCAATAAATTAAGTACTTCCTGGTATGGTTACTGTACTGGTAACTCCCCAAAAGAATCTGGATTGTGGTGAGGGAACAGAGAAAAAAGCTCATTTAGGACCTGCACTTACGAAGGGGGTAGGCAGCTGTATATCAGGGAGTCAACCTTTTGAGAATAAAACAGCTGGAGCTTGTTAGGTAATTACACAGGGGAAAGGATAATGTACTGGGAACTCCTCAGAAGAATCTGTTTTGTGGTGAGGGGAGAGAGATAAAAGCTCATTTAGGAACGACATGAACATGCTGCGTAGGTAGCTGTTTATCAGTAAATATCTCCACTGACATTAAGAAAAGCAGTAGCTTAATAAATAAGTACTTCCTGGTATGGTTACTGTACTGGTAACTCCCCAAAAGAATCTGGATTTTGGTGAGGGAACATTGAAAAAAGCTCATTTAAGACCTGCAATTACGAAAGGGGTAGGCAGCTGTATATCAGGGAGTAAACCTTCTGAGAATAAAAACAGCTGAGCTTGTTAAGGTAATTACACAGGGGAAAGGATATTGTACCGGGAACTCCTCAGAAGAATCTGATTCGTGGTGAGGGGAGAGAGATAAAAGCTCATTTAGGAACGACATGAACATGCTGCGTAGGAAGCTGTTTATCAGTAAATATCTCCACTGAGATTAAGAAAAGCAGTAGCTTAATAAATTAAGTACTTCCTGGTAGGGTTACTGTACTGGTAACTCCCCAAAAGAATCTGGATTGTGGTGAGGCAACAGACAAAAAAGCTCATTTAGGACCTGCACTTACGAAGGTGGTAGGCAGCTGTATATCGGGGAGTAAACCTTCTGAGAATAAAAACAGCTGGAGCTTGTTAAGGTAATTACACAGGGGAAAGGATAATGTACTGGGAACTCCACAGAAGAATCTGATTTGTGGTGAGGGAGAGAGAGATAAAAGCTCATTTAGGAACGACATGAACATGCTGCGTAGGTAGCTGTTTATCAGTAAATATCTCCACTGAGATTAAGAAAAGCAGTAGCTTAATAAATTAAGTACTTCCTGGTATGGCTACAGTACTGGTAACTCCCAAAAGAATCTGGATTGTGGTGAGGGAACAGAGAAAAAAGCTCTTTTAGGACCTGCACATACGAAGGGGGTAGGCAGTAGTAAATCAGGGAGTAAACCTTCTGAGAATAAAATCAGCTGGAGCTTGTTAAGGTAATTACACAGGGGAAAGGATAATGTACTGGGAACTCCTCAGAAGAATCTGATTTGTGGTGAGGGGAGAGAGATAAAAGCTCATTTAGGAACGACATGAACATGCTGAGTAGGTAGCTGTTTATCAGTAAATATCTCCAATGAGATTAAGAAAAGCAGTAGCTTAATAAATTAAGTACCTCCTGGTATGGTTACTGTTCTGGTAACTCCCCAAAAGAACCTGGATGTGGTGAGGGAACAGAGAAAATCTCATTTACGACCTGCACTTACGAAGGGGGTAGGCAGCTGTATATCAGGGAGTAAACCTTCTGAGAATAAAAACAGCTGAGCTTCTTAAGGTAATTACACAGGGGAAAGGATAATGTACTGGGAACTCCTCAGAAGAATCTGATTGTGGTGAGGGGAGAGAGATAAAAGCTCATTTAGGAACGACATGAACATGCTGCGTCGTAGCTGTTTATCAGTAAATATCTCCACTGAGATTAAGAAAAGCAGTAGCTTAATAAATTAAGTACTTCCTGGTAGGTGACTGTACTGGTAACTCCCCAAAAGAATCTGGATTGTGGTGAGGGAACTGAGAAAAAAGCTCATTTAGGACCTGCACTTACGAAGGTGGTAGGCAGCTGTATATCAGGGAGTAAACCTTTTGAGAATAAAAACAGCTGGAGATTGTTAAGGTAATTACACAGGGGAAAGGATCATGTACTGGGAACTCCTCAGAAGAATCTGATTTGTGGTGAGGGGAGAGAGATAAAAGCTCATTTAGGAACGACATGAACATGCTGAGTAGGTAGCTGTTTATCAGTAAATATCTCCAATGAGATTAAGAAAAGCAGTAGCTTAATAAATTAAGTACCTCCAGGTATGGTTACTGTTCTGGTAACTCCCCAAAAGAACCTGGATTGTGGTGAGGGAACAGAGAAAAATCTCATTTACGACTTGCACTTACGAAGGGGGTAGGCAGCTGTATATCAGGGAGTAAACCTTCTGAGAATAAAAAACAGCTGGAGCTTGTTAAGGTAATTACACAGGGAAAGGATAATGTACTGGGAACTCCTCAGAAGAATCTGATTTGTGGTGACGGGAGAGAGATAAAAGCTCATTTAGGAACGACATGAACATGCTGAGTAGGTAGCTGTTTATCAGTAAATATTTCCACTGAGATTAAGAAAAGCAGTAGCTCAATAAATTAAGTACTTCCTGGTATGGTTACTGTACTGGTAACTCCCAAAAGAATCTGGATTGTGGTGAGGGAACAGAGAAAAAAGCTAATTTAGGACCTGCAGTTACAAACGGGGTAGGCAGCTGTATATCAGGGAGTTAACCTGAGAATAAAAAAAGCTGGAGCTTGTTAAGGTATTTCACACGGGGGAAAGGATAATGTACCGGGAACTCCTCAGAAGAATCCGATTCGTGGTGAGGGGAGAGAGATAAAAGCTCATTTAGGAACGACATGAACATGCTGCGTAGGTAGCTGTTTATCAGTAAATATCTCCACTGACATTCAGAAAAGCAGTAGCTTAATAAATTAAGTACTTCCTGGTATGGTTACTGTACTGGTAACTCCCCAAAAGAATCTGGATTTTGGTGAGGGAACATTGAAAAAAGCTCATTTAAGACCTTGCAATTACGAACGGGGTAGGCAGCTGTATATCAGGGAGTATACCTTCTGAGATAAAAAACAGCTGGAGCTTGTTAAGGTAATTACACAGGGGAAAGGATAATGTACCGGGAACTCCTCAGAAGAATCTGATTCGTGGTGAGGGGAGAGAGATAAAAGCTCATTTAGGAACGACATGAACATGCTGCGTAGGAAGTTGTTATCAGTAAATATCTCCACTGAGATTAAGAAAAGCAGTATCTTAATAAATAAAGTACTTCCTGGTATGGTTACTGTACTGGTAACTCCCCAAAAGCATCTGGACTGTGGTGAGGGAACAGAGAAAAAAAGCTCATTTAGGACCTGCACTTACGAAGGGGGTAGGCAGCAGTATATCAGGGAGTAAACCTTCTGAGAATAAAAACAGCTGGAGCTTGTTAAGGTGTTAAGGTAATTACACAGGGGAATGGATAATGTACTGGGAACTCCTCAGAAGAATCTGATTTGTGGTGAGGGGAGAGAGAAAAAAGCTCATTTAGGAACGACATGAACATGCTGCGTAGGTAGCTGTTTATCAGTAAATATCTCCACTGAGATTAAAAAAAGCAGTAGCTTAATAAATTAAGTACTTCCTGGTATGGTTACTGTACTGGTAACTCCCCAAAAGAATCTGGATTGTGGTGAGGGAACAGAGAAAAAATCATTTAGGACTTGCACTTACGAAGGGGGTAGGCAGCTGTATATCACAGAGTAAACATTCTGAGAATAAAAACAGCTGGAGCTTCTTAAGGTAATTACACAGGCTAAAGGATAATGTACTGGAACTCCTCATAGAATCTGATTTGTGGTGAGGGGAGAGAGATAAAAGCTCATTTAGGAACGACATGAACATGCTGCGTAGGTAGCTGTTTATCAGTAAATATCTCCACTGAGATTAAGAAAAGTAGTAGCTTAATTAATTAAGTAATTCCTGGTATGGTTACTCTACTGGTAACTCCCCAAAAGAATCTGAATTGTCGTGAGGCAACAGAGAAAAAAGCTCATTTAGACTGCACTTACGAAGGGGGTAGCAGCTGTATATCAGGGAGTAAACCTTCTGAGAATAAAAACAGCTGGAGCTTGTTAAGGTAATTACACAGGGGAAAGGATAATGTACTGGGAACTCCTCAGAAGAATCTGATTTGTGGTGAGGGGAGAGAGATAAAAGCTCATTTAGGAACGACTTGAACATGCTGTGTAGGTAGCTGTTTATCAGTAAATATCTCCACTGAGATTAAGAAAAGCAGTAGCTTAATAAATTAAGTACTTCCTGGTATGGTTACTGTAACTGGTAACTCCCCAAAAGAATCTGGATTGTGGTGAGGAACAGACAAAAAAGCTCATTTAAGAACTGCACTACGAAGGTGGTAGGCAGCTGTATATCAGGGAGTAAAAACTTCTGAGAATAAAAACAGCTGGAGATTGTTAAGGTAATTACACAGGGGAAAGGATAATGTACCGGGAACTTCCTCAGAAGAATCTGATTTGTGGTGAGGGGAGAGAGATAAAAGCTCATTTAGGAACGACATGAACATGCTGCGTAGGTAGCTGTTTATCAGTAAATATCTCCACTGAGATTAAGAAAAGCAGTAGCTAATAAATTAAGTACTTCCTGGTATGGTTACTGTACGGGTAACTCCCCAAAAGCATCTGGATTGTGGTGAGGGAAAGGAGAAATAAGCTCATTCAGGACCTGCACTTACGAAGGGGGATGGCAGCTGTATATCAGGGAGTAAACCTTCTGAGAATAAAAACAGCTGGAGCTTGTTAAGGTAATTACACAGGGGAAAGGATAATGTACTGGGAACTCCTCAGAAGAATCTGATTTGTGGTGAGGGAAGAGAGATCAAAGCTCATTTAGCAACGATATGAACATTCTGCGTAGGTAGCTGTTTATCAGTAAATATCTCCCACTGAGATAAGAAAAGCAGTAGCTTAATAATGAAGTTTGTTCCTGGTATGGTTACTGTACTGGTAACTCCCCAAAAGAATCTGGTTGTGGTGAGGGAACAGAGAAAAAAGCTCATTTAGGACTGCACTTACGAAGGGGGTAGGCAGCTGTATATCAGGGGAGTAAACCTTCTGAGAATAAAAACAGCTGGAGCTTGTTAAGGTAATTACACAGGGGAAAGGATAGTGTACTGGGAACTCCTCAGAAGAATCTGATTTGTGGTGAGGTGAGAGAGATAAAAGCTCATTAGGAACGACATGAACATGCTGCGTAGGTACCTGGTTTATCAGTAATTATCTCCACTGAGATTAAGAAAAGCAGTAGCTTAATAAATTAGGTACTTCCTGGTATGGTTACTGTACTGGTAACTCCCCAAAAGAATCTGATTGTGGTGAGGGAACAGAGAAAAAGCTCATTTAGGACCTGCACTTACGAAGGTGGTAGGCAGCTGTATATCGGGGAGTAAACCTTCTGAGAATAAAAACAGCTGGAGGTTGTTAAGGTAATTACACAGGGGAAAGGATAATGTACTGGGAACTCCTCAGAAGAATCTGATTTGTGGTGAGGGGAGAGAGATAAAAGCTCATTTAGGAACGACATGAACATGCTGCGTAGGTAGCTGTTTATCAGTATATATCTCCACTGAGATTAAGAAAAGCAGTAGCTTAATAAATTAAGTACTTCCTGGTATGGGTTACTGTTCTGGTAACTTCCCAAAAGAACCTGGATTGTGGTGAGGGAACAGAGAAAAATCTCATTTACGACCTGCACTTACGAAGGGGGTAGGCAGCTGTATATCAGGGAGTAAACCTTCTGAGAATAAAAACAGCTGGGAGCTTGTTAAGGTAATTACACAGGGGAAAGGATAATGTACTGGGAACTCCTCAGAAGAATCTGATTTGTGGTGACGGGAGAGAGATAAAAGCTCATTTAGGAACGACATGAACATGCTGAGTAGGTAGCTGTTTATCAGTAAATATTTCCACTGAGATTAAGAAAAGCAGTAGCTCAATAAATTAAGTACTTCCTGTATGGTTACTGTACTGGTAACTCCCCAAAAGAATCCTGGATTGTGGTGAGGGAACAGAGAAAAAGCTCATTTAGGACCTGCACTTACGAAGGGGGTAGGCAGCTGTATATCAGGGAGTCAACCTTTTGAGAATAAAAACAGCTGGAGCTTGTTAAGGTAATTACACAGGGGAAAGGATAATGTACTGGGAACTCCTCAGAAGAATCTGTTTTGTGGTGAGGGGAGAGAGATAAAAGCTCATTTAGGAACGACATGAACATGCTGCGTAGGTAGCTGTTTATCAGTAATATTCTCCACTGACATTAAGAAAAGCAGTAGCTTAATAAATTAAGTACTTCCTGGTATGGTTACTGTACTGGTAACTCCCCAAAAGAATCTGGATTTTGGTGAGGGAACATTGAAAAAAGCTCATTTAAGACCTGCAATTACGAAAGGGTAGGCAGCTGTATATCAGGGAGAAACCTTCTGAGAATAAAAACAGCTGGAGCTTGTTAAGGTAATTACACAGGGGAAAGGATATTGTACCGGGAACTCCTCAGAAGAATCTGATTCGTGGTGAGGGGAGAGAGATAAAAGCTCATTTAGGAACGACATGAACATGCTGCGTAGGAAGCTGTTTATCAGTAAATATCTCCACTGAGATTAAGAAAAGCAGTAGCTTAATAAATTAAGTACTTCCTGGTAGGGTACTGTAACTGGTAACTCCCCAAAAGAATCTGGCATTGTGGTGAGGCAACAGACAAAAAAGCTCATTTAGGACCTGCACTTACGAAGGGGGTAGGCAGCTGTATATCGCGGGAGTAAACCTTCTGAGAATAAAAACAGCTGGAGCTTGTTAAGGTAATTACACAGGGAAAGGATAATGTACTGGGAACTCCACAGAAGAATCTGATTTGTGGTGAGGGGAGAGAGATAAAAGCTCATTTAGGACGACATGAACATGCTGCGTAGGTAGCTGTTTATCAGTAAATATCTCCACTGAGATTAAGAAAAGCAGTAGCTTAATAAATTAAGTACTTCCTGGTATGGCTACAGTACAGGTAACTCCCCAAAAGAATCTGGATTGTGGTGAGGGAACAGAGAAAAAAAGCTCTTTTAGGACCTGCACATACGAAGGGGGTAGGCAGTAGTAAATCAGGAGTAAACCTTCTGAGAATAAAATCAGCTGGAGCTTGTTAAGGTAATTACACAGGGGAAAGGATAATGTACTGGGAACTCCTCAGAAGAATCTGATTTGTGGTGAGGGGAGAGAGATAAAAGCTCATTTAGGAACGACATGAACATGCTGAGTAGGTAGCTGTTTATCAGTAAATATCTCCAATGAGATTAAGAAAAGCAGTAGCTTAATAAATTAAGTACCTCCTGGTATGGTTACTGTTCTGGTAACTCCCCAAAAGAACCTGGATTGTGGTGAGGGAACAGAGAAAAATCTCATTTACGACCTGCACTTACGAAGGGGGTAGGCAGCTGTATATCAGGGAGTAAACCTTCTGAGAATAAAAACAGCTGGAGCTTCTTAAGGTAATTACACAGGGGAAAGGATAATGTACTGGGAACTCCTCAGAAGAATCTGATTTGTGGTGAGGGGAGAGAGATAAAAGCTCATTTAGGAACGACATGAACATGCTGCGTACGTAGCTGTTTATCAGTAAATATCTCCAGCTGAGATTAAGAAAAGCAGTAGCTTAATAAATTAAGTACTTCCTGGTATGGTGACTGTACTGGTAACTCCCCAAAAGAATCTGGATTGGGTGAGGGAACTGAGAAAAAAGCTCATTTAGGACCTGCACTTACGAAGGTGGTAGGCAGCTGTATATCAGGGAGTAAACCTTTTGAGAATAAAAACAGCTGGAGATTGTTAAGGTAATTACACAGGGGAAAGGATCATGTACTGGGAACTCCTCAGAAGAATCTGATTTGTGGTGAGGGGAGAGAGATAAAAGCTCATTTAGGAACGACATGAACATGCTGAGTAGGTAGCTGTTTATCAGTAAATATCTCCAATGAGATTAAGAAAAGCAGTAGCTTAATAAATTAAGTAACCTCCTGGTATGGTTACTGTTCTGGTAACTCCCCAAAAGAACCTGGATTGTGGTGAGGGAACAGAGAAAAATTCTCATTTACGACTTGCACTTACGAAGGGGGTAGGCAGCTGTATATCAGGGAGTAAACCTTCTGAGAATAAAAACAGCTGGAGCTTGTTAAGGTAATTACACAGGGGAAAGGATAATGTACTGGGAACTCTCAGAAGAATCTGATTTGTGGTGACGGGAGAGAGATAAAAGCTCATTTAGGAACGACATGAACATGCTGAGTAGGTAGCTGTTTATCAGTAAATATTTCCACTGAAGATTAAGAAAAGCAGTAGCTCAATAAATTAAGTACTCCTGGTATGGTTACTGTACTGGTAACTCCCCAAAAGAATCTGGATTGTGGTGAGGGAACAGAGAAAAAAGCTAATTTAGGACCTGCAGTTACAAACGGGTAGGCAGCTGTATATCAGGGAGTTAACCTGAGAATAAAAAAAGCTGGAGCTTGTTAAGGTATTTCACACGGGGGAAAGGATAATGTACCGGGAACTCCTCAGAAGAATCCGATTCGTGGTGAGGGGAGAGAGATAAATAGCTCATTTAGGAACGACATGAACATGCTGCGTAGGTAGCTGTTTATCAGTAAATATCTCCACTGACATTAAGAAAAGCAGTAGCTTAATAAATTAAGTACTTCCTGGTATGGTTACTGTACTGGAAACTCCCCAAAAGAATCTGGATTTGGTGAGGGAACATTGAAAAAAGCTCATTTAAGACCTGCAATTACGAAAGGGGTAGGCAGCTGTATATCAGGGAGTAAACCTTCTGAGAATAAAAACAGCTGGAGCTTGTTAAGGTAATTACACAGGGGAAAGGATAATGTACCGGGAACTCCTCAGAAGAATCTGATTCGTGGTGAGGGGAGAGAGATAAAAGCTCATTTAGGAACGACATGAACATGCTGCGTAGGAAGTTGTTTATCAGTAAATATCTCCACTGAGATTAAGAAAAGCAGTATCTTAATAAATAAAGTACTTCCTGGTATGGTTACTGTACTGGTAACTCCCCAAAAGCATCTGGACTGTGGTGAGGGAACAGAGAAAAAAGCTCATTTAGGACCTGCACTTACGAAGGGGGTAGGCAGCAGTATATCAGGGAGTAAACCTTCTGAGAATAAAAACAGCTGGAGCTTGTTAAGGTGTTAAGGTAATTACACAGGGGAATGGATAATGTACTGGGAACTCCTCAGAAGAATCTGATTTGTGGTGAGGGGAGAGAGATAAAAGTTCATTTAGGAACGACATGAACATGCTGCGTAGGTAGCTGTTTATCAGTAAATAATATCTCCACTGAGATTAAGAAAAGCAGTAGCTTAATAAATTAAGTACTTCCTGGTATGGTTACTGTACTGGTAACTCCCCAAAAGAATCTGGATTGTGGTGAGGGAACAGAGAAAAAAGCTCATTAAGGACCTGGACTTACGAAGGGGTAGGCAGCAGTATATCAGGGAGTAAACCATCTGAGAATAAAAAACAGCTGGAGCTTGTTAAGGTAATTACACAAGGGAAACGATAATGTACTGTGAACTCCTCAGAAGAATCTGATTTGTGGTGTGGGGAGAGAGATAAAAGCTCATTTAGGAACGACATGAACATGCTGCGTAGGTAGCTGTTTATCAGTAAATATCTCCACTGAGATTAAGAAAAGCAGTAGCTTAATTAATTAAGTAATTCCTGGTATGGTTACTGTACTGGTAACTCCCCAAAAGAATCTGGATTGTGGTGAGGGAACAGAGAAAAAAGCTCATTTAGGACCTGCACTTATGAAGGGGTAGGCAGCTGTATATCAGGGAGTAAACCTTCTGAGATAAAAACAGCTGGAGCTTGTTAAGGTAATTACAAAGGGAAAAGATAATGTACTGGGAACTCCTCAGAAGAATCTGATTTGTGGTGAGGGGAGAGAGATAAAAGCTCATTTAAGAACGACATGAACATGCTAGGTAGGTAGCTGTTTATCAGTAATATCTCCACTGAGATTAAGGAAAAGCAGTAGCTTAATAAATTAAGTACTTCCTGGTATGGTTACTGTACTGTTAACTCCCCTAAAGAATCTGGATTGTGGTGAGGGAACAGAGAAAAAAGCTCATTTAGGACCTGCACTTATGAAGGGGGTAGGCAGCAGTATATCAGGGAGTAAACCTTCTGAGAATAAAAACAGCTGGAGCTTGTTAAGGTAATTACACAGGGAAAGGATAATGTACTGGGAACTCCTCAGAAGAATCTGATTTGTGGTGAGGGGAGAGAGATAAAGCTCATTTAGGAACGACATGAACATGCTGCGTACGTAACTGTTTATCAGTAAATGTCTCCACTGAGGTTAAGAAAAGCAGTAGCTTAATAAGTAAGTACTTCCTGGTATGGTTACTGTACTGGTAACTCCCAAAAGAATCTGGACTGTGGTGAGGGAACAGAGAAAAAAGCTCATTTAGGAGCTGCACTTACGAAGGGGGTAGGCAGCTGTATATCAGGGAGTAAACCCTTCTGAAAATAAAAACAGCTGGAGCTTGTTAAGGTAATTACACAGGGGAAAGGATAATGTACTGGGATCTCCTCAGAAGAATCTGATTTGTGGTGAGGGGAGAGAGATAAAAGCTCATTTAGGAACGACATGAACATGCTGCGTAGGTAGCTGTTTATCAGTAAATATCTCCACTGAGATTAAGAAAAGCCAGTAGATTAATAAATTAAGTACTTCCTGGTATGGTTACTGTACTGGTAACTCCCGAAAAGAATCTGGATTGTGGTGAGGGAACAGAGAAAAAAGCTCATTTAGGACCTGCACTTACGAAGGGGGTAGGCAGCTGTATATCAGGGAGTAAACCTTCTGAGAATAAAAACAGCTGGAGCTTGTTAAGGTAATTACACAGGGGAAAGGATAATGTACTGGGAACTCCTCAAGAAGAATGTGATTTGTGGTGAGGGGAGAGAGATAAAAGCTCATTTAGGAACGACATGAACATGCTGCGTAGGTAGCTGTTTATCAGTAAATATCTCCACTGAGATTAAGAAAAGCATTAGCTTAATAAATTAAGTACTTCCTGGTATGGTTACTGTACTGGTAACTCCCCAAAAGAATCTGGATTGTGGTGAGGGAACAGAGAAAAAAGCTCATTTAGGACCTGCACTGTCGAAGGGGGTAGGCAGCTGTATATCAGGGCGTAAACCTCTGAGAATAAAAACAGCTTTAGCTTGTTAAAGTAATTACACAGGGGAAAGGATAATGTACTGAGAACTCCTCAGAAGAATCTGATTTGTGGTGAGGGGAGAGAGATAAAAGCTCATTTAGGAACGACTTGAACATGCTGCGTAGTTAGCTATTTATCAGTAAATATCTCCACTGAGATTAAGAAAAGCAGTAGCTTAATAAATTAAGTACTTCCTGGTATGGTTACTGTACTTGTAACTCCCCAAAAGAATCTGGATTGTGGAGAGGGAACAGAGAAAAAAGCTCATTTAGGACCTGCACTTACGAAGGGGGTAGGCAGCAGTATATCAGGGAGTAAACCTTCTGAGAATAAAAACAGCTGGAGCTGGTTATGGTAATTACACAGGGGAAAGGATAATGTACTGGGAACTCCTCAGAAGAATCTGATTGTGGTGAGGGGAGAGAGATAAAAGCTCATTTAGGAACGACATGAACATGCTGAGTAGGTAGCTGTTTATCAGTAAATATCTCCACTGAGATTAAGAAAAGCATTGGCTTAATAAATTAAGTACTTCCTGGTATGGTTACTTACTGGTAACTCCCCAAAAGAATCTGGATTGTGTTGAGGGAACAGAGAAAAAAGCTCATTAGGACCTCACTTACGAGGGGGTAGGCAGCTGTATATCAGGAGTAAACCTTCTGAGAAGAAAAACAGCTGGAGCTTGTTAAGGTAATTACACAGGGGAAAAGGATAATGTACTGGGAACTCCTCAGAAGAATATGATTTGTGGTGAGGGGAGAGAGATAAAAGCTCATTTAGGAACGACATGAACATGCTGCGTAGGTAGCTGTTTATCAGTAAATATCTCCACTGAGATTAAGAAAAGCAGTAGCTTATTAAATTAAGTACTTCCGGGTATGGTCACTGTACTGGTAACTCCCCAAAAAAATCTGGATTGTGGTGAGGAACAGAGTAAAAAGCTCATTTAGGACCTGCACTTACGAAGGGGGTAGGCACCTGTATATCAGGGCGTAAACCTTCTGAGAATAAAAACAGCTGGAGCTTGTTAAGGTAATTACACAGGGGAAAGGATAATGTACTGGGAACTCCTCAGAAGAATCTGATTTGTGGTGAGGGGAGAGAGATAAAAGCTCATATAGGAACGACATGAACATGCTGCGTAGGTAGCTGTTTATCAGTAAATATCTCCACTGAGATTAAGAAAAGCAGTAGCTTAATAAATTAAGTACTTCCTGGTATGGTTACTGTACTTGTAACTCCCCAAAAGAATCTGGATTGTGGAGAGGGGAACAGAGAAAAAAGCTCATTTAGGACCTGCACTTACGAAGGGGGTAGGCAGCTGTATATCAGGGAGTAAACCTTCTGAGAATAAAAACAGCTGGAGCTGGTTATGGTAATTACACAGGGGAAAGGATAATGTACTGGGAACTCCTCAGAAGAATCTGATTTGTGGTGAGGGGAGAGAGATAAAAGCTCATTTAGGAACGACATGAACATGCTGAGTAGGTAGCTGTTTATCAGTAAATATCTCCACTGAGATTAAGAAAAGCATTGGCTTAATAAATTAAGTACTTCCTGGTATGGTTACTTTACTGGTAACTCCCCAAAAGAATCTGGATTGTGGTGAGGGAACAGAGAAAAAAAGCTCATTAGGACCTGCACTTACGAAGGGGGTAGGCAGCTGTATATCAGGGAGTAAACCTTCTGAGAAGAAAAACAGCTGGAGCTTGTTAAGGTAATTACACAGGGGAAAGGATAATGTACTGGGAACTCCTCAGAAGAATATGATTTTTGGTGAGGGGAGAGAGATAAAGCTCATTTAGGAACGACATGAACATGCTGCGTAGGTAGCTGTTTATCAGTAAATATCTCCACTGAGATTAAGAAAAGCAGTAGCTTATTAAATTAAGTACTTCCGGGTATGGTCACTGTACTGGTAACTCCCCAAAAAAATCTGGATTGTGGTGAGGGAACAGAGTAAAAAGCTCATTTAGGACCTGCACTTACGAAGGGGGTAGGCACCTGTATATCAGGGCGTAAACCTTCTGAGAATAAAAACAGCTGGAGCTTGTTAAGGTAATTACACAGGGGAAAGGATAATGTACTGGGAACTCCTCAGAAGAATCTGATTTGTGGTGAGGGGGAGAGAGATAAAAGCTTCATATAGGAACGACATGAACATGCTGCGTAGGTAGCTGTTTATCAGTAATATCTCCACTGAGATTAAGAAAAGCAGTAGCTTGATAAATTAAGTACTTCCTGGTATGGTTACTGTCCTGGTAACTCCCCAAAAAAATCTGGATTGTGGTGAGGGAACAGAGAAAAAAGCTCATTTAGGACCTGCACTTACGAAGGGGGTAGGCAGCTGTATATCAGGGAGTAAACCTTCTGAGAATAAAAACAGCTGGAGCTTGTTAAGGTAATTACACAGGGGAAAGGATAATGTACTGGGAACTCCTCAGAAGAATCTGATTTGTGGTGAGGGGAGATTGATAAAAGCTCATTTAGGAACGACATGAACATGCTGCGTAGGTAGCTGTTTATCAGTAAATATCTCCACTGAGATTAAGAAAGCAGTAGCTTAATAAATTAAGTACTTCCTGGTATGGTTACTGTACTGGTAACTCCCCAAAAGAATCTGGATTGTGGTGAGGGAACAGAGAGAAAAGCTCATTTAGGACCTGCTCTTACAAAGGGAGTATGCAGCTGTATATCAGGGAGTAAACCTTCTGAGAATAAAACAGCTGGAGCTTGTTAAGGGTAATTACACAGGGGAAAGGATAATGTACTGGGAACGCCTCAGAAGAATGTGATTTGTGGTGAAGGGAGAGAGATAAAAGCTCAATTAGGGGGCAGGGGATATAGCCTAGTGGCAAGAGTGCCTGCCTCTGATACATGAGGCCCTAGGTTCGGTTACCCAGCACCACATATACAGAAAACGGCCAGAAGCGACGCTGTGGCTCAAGTGGCAGAGTGCTAGCCTTGAGCGGGAAGAAGCCAGGGACAGTGCTCAGGCCCTGAGTCCAAGGCCCAGGACTGGGAAAAAAAAAAAAAGCTCATTTAGGAACGACATGAACATGCTGCATAGTTAGCTCTTTATCAGTAAATATCTCCACTGAGATTAAGAAAAGCAGTAGCTTAATAAATAAAGTACTTCCTGGTATGGTTACTGTACTGGAAACTCCCCAGAAGCATCTGGATTGTGGAGAGGGAACAGAGAAAAAAGCTCATTTAGGACCTGCACTTACAAAGGGGTTAGGCAGCTGTATATCAGGGAGTAAACCTTCTGAGAATAAAACAGCTGGAGCTTGTTAAGGTAATTACACAGGGGAAAGGATAATGTACTGGGAACTCCTCAGAAGAATCTGATTTGTGGTGAGGGGAGAGAGATAAAAGCTCATTTAGGGGGCAGGGGATGTAGCCTAGTGGCAAGAGTGCCTGCCTCTGATACATGAGGCCCTAGGTTCGGTTCCCCAGCCCCACATATACAGAAAACGGCCAGAAGCGGCGCTGTGGCTCAAGTGGCAGAGTGCTAGCCTTGAGCGGGAAGAAGCCAGGGGCAGTGCTCAGGCCCTAAGTCCAAGGGCCAGGACTGGGAAAAAAAAAGCAAAAAAAAGCTCATTTAGGAACGACATGGACATGCTGCGTAGGTAGCTGTCTATCAGTAAATATCTCCACTGAGATTAAGAAAAGCAGTAGCTTAATAAATTAAGTACTTCCTCTTATGGTTACTGTACTGGTAACTCCCCAAAAGAATCTGGATTGTGGTGAGGCAACAGAGAAAAAAGCTCATTTAGGACCTACAGTTACGAAGGGGTTAGGCAGCTGTATATCAGGGAGTAAACCTTCTGAGAATAAAAACAGCTGGAGCTTGTTAAGGTAATTACAAAGGGGAAAGCATAATGTACTGGGAACTCCTCAGAAGAATCTGTTTTGTGGTGAGGGGAGAGAGATAAAAGCTCATTTAGGAACGACATGAACATGCTGCGTAGGTAGCTGTTTATCAGTAAATATCTCCACTGAGATTAAGAAAAGGAGTAGCTTAATAAATTAAGTACTTCCTGGTATGGTTACTTTACTGGTAACTCCCCAAAAGAATCTGGATTGTGGTGAGGGAACAGAGAAAAAAGCTCATTTAGGACCTGCACTTACGAAGGGGGTAGGCAGCTGTATATCAGGGAGTAAACCTTCTGAGAATAAAAATAGCTGGAGCTTGTAAGGTAATTACACAGGGGAAAGGATAATGTACTGGGAACTCCTCAGAAGAATCTGTTTTGTGGTGAGGGGAGAGAGATAAAAGCTCATTTAGGAACGACATGAACATGCTGCATAGGTAGCTGTTTATCAGTAAATATCTCCACTGAGATTAAGAAAAGCAGTAGCTTAATAAATTAAGTCCTTCCTGGTATGGTTACTGTACTGGTAACTCCGCAAAAGAATCTGGATTGTGGTGAGCGAACAGAGAAAAAAGCTCATTTAGGACCTGCACTTACGAAGGTGGTAGGCAGCTGTATATCAGGGAGTAAACCTTCTGAGAATAAACACAACTGGAGCTTGTTAAGGTAGTTACACAGGGGAAAGGATAATGTACTGGGAACTCCTCAGAAGAATCTGATTTGTGGTGAGGGAGAGAGATAAAAGCTCATTTAGGAACGACATGATCATGCTGCGTAGGTAGCTGTTTATCAGTAAATTTCTCCACTGAGATTAAGAAAAGCAGTAGCTTAATGAATTAAGTACTTCCTGGTATGGTTACTGTACTGGTAACTCCCCAAAAGAATCTGGATTGTGTGAGGGAACATATAAAATAGCTCATTTAGGACCAGCACTTACGAAGGGGGTAGGAGGCTGTATATCAGGGAGTAAACCTTCTGAGAATAAAAACAGCTGGAGCTGGTTAAGGTAATTACACAAGGGAAAGGATAATGTACTGGGAACTCCTCAGAAGCATCTGATTTGTGGTGAGGGGAGAGAGATAAAAGCTCATTTAGGAACGACATGAACATGCTGGGTAGGTTGCTGTTTATCAGTAAATATCTCCACTGAGATTCATAAAAGCAGTAGCTTAATAAATTAAGTACTTCCTGCTATGGTTACTGTACTGGTAACTCCCCAAAAGAATCTGGATTGTGGTGAGGGAACAGAGAAAAATCTCATTTAGAACGTGCAATTACGAAGGGAGTAGGCAGCTGTATATCAGGGAGTAAACCTTCTGAGAA
Organism: Perognathus longimembris pacificus; assembly: GCF_023159225.1. NCBI lineage: Eukaryota > Metazoa > Chordata > Mammalia > Rodentia > Heteromyidae > Perognathus > Perognathus longimembris. The sequence continues at coordinate 30,287 of NW_025961036.1, forward strand.
TAAAAACAGCTGGAGCTTGTTAAGGTAATTACACAGGGGAAAGGATAATGTACTGGGAACTCCTCAGAATAATCTGATTTGTGGTGAGGGGAAAGAGATAGAAGCTCATTTAGGAAAGACATGAACATGCTGCGTAGGTAGCTGTTTATCAGTAAATATCTCCACTGAGATTAAGAAAAGCAGTAGCTTAATGAATTAAGTAATTCCTGTATGGTTACTTTACTGGTAACTCCCAAAAGAATCTGCATTGTTGTGAGGGAAACAGAGAAAAAAGGTCATTTAGGACCTGCACTTACGAAGGGGGTAGGCAGCTGTAAATCTGGGAGTAAACCTTCTGTGAATAAAAACATCTGGAGCTTGTTAAGGTAATTACACAGGGGAAAGGATAATGTACTGGGAACTCCTCAGAAGAATCTGATTTGTGGTGAGGGGAGAGAGATAAAAGCTTATTTAGGAACGTCATGAACATGCTGCCTAGGTAGCTGTTTATCAGTAAATATCTCCACTGAGATTAAGAAAAGCAGTAGCTTAATAAATTAAGTACTTCCTGGTATGGTTACTGTACTGGTAACTCCCCAAAAGAATCTGGATTATGGTGAGGGAACAGAGAAAAAAGCTCATTTAGGACCTGCACTTACGAAGGGGTAGGCAGCTGTATATCAAGGAGTAAACCTTCTGAGAATAAAAACAGCTGGAGCTTGTTAAGGTAATTACACAGGGGAAAGGATAATGTACTGGGAACTCCTCAGACGAATCTGATTTGTGGTGAGGGGAGAGAGATAAAAGCTCATTTAGGAACGACATGAACATGCTGTGTTGGTAGCTGTTTATCAGTAAATATCTCCACTGAGATTAAGAAAAGCAGTAGCTTAATAAATTAAGTACTTCCTGGTATGGTTACTGTACTGGTAAGTCCCCAAAAGAATCTGGATTGTGGTGAGGGAACAGAGAAAAAAGCTCATTTAGGACCCTGCACTTACGAACGGGGTAGGCAGCTGTATATCAGGGAGTAAACCTTCTCAGAATTAAAACAGCTGGAGCTTGTTAAGGTAATTACACAGGGAAAGGATAATGTACTGGGAACTCCTCAGAAGAATCTGATTTGTGGTGAGGGGGGAGAGAATAAAAGCTCATTTAGGAACGACATGAACATGCTGCAAAAAGTAGCTGTTTATCAGTAAATATCTCCACTGAGATTAAGAAAAGCAGTAGCTTAATAAATTAAGTACTTCCTGCTATGGATACTGTACTGGTAACTCCCCAAAAGAGTCTGGATTGTGGTGAGGAACAGAGAAAAAAGCTCATTTAGGACCTGCACTTACGAAGGGGGTAGGCAGCTGTATATCAGGGAGTAAACCTTCTGAGAATTAAAAACAGCTGCAGCTTGTTAAGGTAATTACACAGGGGAAAGGATAATGTACTGGGAACTCCTCAGAAGAATCTGATTTGTGGTGAGGGGAGAGAGATAAAAGCTCACTTAGCAACGACATGAACATGCTGCGTAGGTAGCTGTTTATCAGTAAATATCTCCACTGAGATTAAGAAAAGAAGTAGCTTAATAAATTAAGTACTTCCTGGTATGGTTACTGTACTGGTAACTCCGCTAAAGAATCTGGATTGTGGTGAGGGAACAGAGAAAAAAGCTCATTTAGGACCTGCACTTACGAAGGGGGTAGCAGCTGTACATCAGGGAGTAAACCTTGTGAGAATAAAAACAGCTGGAGCTTGTTAAGGTAATTACACAAGGGAAAGGATAATGTACTGGGAACTCCTCAGAAGAATCTGATTTGTGGTGATTGGAGAGAGATAAAAGCTCATTTAGGAACGACATGAACATGCTGCGTATGTAGCTGTTTATCAGTAAATATCTCCACTGAGATTAAGAAAAGCAGTAGGTTAATAAATTAAGTACTTCCTGGTATGGTTACTGTACTGGTAACTCCCCTAAGGAATCTGGATTGTGGTGAGGGAACAGAGAAAAAATCTCATTAGGGACCTGCATTTACGAAGGGTGTAGGCAGCTGTACATCAGGGAGCAAACCTTCTGAGAATAAAAACAGCTGGAGCTTGTTAAGGTAATTACGCAGGGGAAAGGATAATGTACTGGGAACTCCTGAGAAGAAATTGATTTGTGGTGAGGGGAGAGAGATAAAAGCTCATTTAGAAACGACATAAACATGCTGCGTAGGTAGCTGTTTATCAGTAAATATCTCCACTGAGATTAAGAAAAGCAGTGCTTAATAAATTAAGTACTTCCTGGTATGGTTACTGTACTGGTAACTACCGAAAAGAATCTGGATTGTAGTGAGGGAACAGAGAAAAAAGCTCATTTAGGACCTGCACTTACGAAGGGGTTAGGCAGCTGTATATCAGGGAGTAAACCTTCTGAGAATAAAAACAGCTGGAGCTTGTTAAGGTAATTACACAGGGGAAAGGATAATGTACTGGGAACTCCTCAGAAGAATCTGATTTGTGGTGAGGGGAGAGAGATAAAAGCTCATTTAGGAACGACATGAACATGCTGCGTAGGTAGCTGTTTATCAGTAAATATCTCCACTGAGATTAAGAAAAGCAGTAGCTTAATGAATTAAGTACTTCCTGGTATGGTTACTGTACTGGTAACTCCCCAAAAGAATCTGGATTGTGGTGAGGGAACAGAGAAAAAAGCTCATTTAGGACCTGCACTTACGAAGTGGGTAGGCAGCTGTATATCAGGGAGTAAACGATCTGAGAATAAAAACAGCTGGAGCTTGTTAAGGTAATTACACAGGGGAAAGGATAATGTACTGGGAACTCCTCAGAAGAGTCTGATTTGTGGTGAGGGGAGAGAGATATAGGTCTCATTTAGGAACGACATGAACATGCTGCGTAGGTAGCTGTTTATCAGTAAATATCTCCACTGAGATTAAGAAAAGCAGTAGCTTAATAAATTAAGTACTTCCTGGTATGGTTAACGTACTGGTATACTCCCCAAAAGAATCTGGATTGTGGTGAGGGAACAGAGAAAAAAGCTCATTTAGGACCTGCACTTACGAAAGGGGTAGGCAGCTTTATATCAGGGAGTAAACCTCTGAGAATAAAAACAGCTGGAGCTTGTTAAGGTAATTACACAGGGTAAAGGATAATGTACTGGGAACTCCTGAGAAGAATCTGATTTGTGGTGAGGGGAGAGAGATAAAAGCTCATTTAGGACGACATGAACATGCTGCGTAGGTAGCTGTTTATCAGTAAATATCTCCACTGAGATTAAGAAAAGCAGTAGCTTAATAAATTAAGTACTTCCTGGTATGGTTACTGTACTGGTAACTCTCCAAATGCATCTGGATTGTGGTGAGGGAACAGAGAAAAAAGCTCATTTAATACCTGCACTTACGAATGGGGTAGGCAGCTGTATATGAGGGAGTAAATCTTCTTAGAATAAAAACAGCTGGAGCTTGTTAAGGTAATTACACAGGGGAAAGGATCATGTACTGGGAACTCCTGAGAAGAATCTGATTTGTGGTGAGGGGAGAGAGATAAAAGCTCATTTAGGAACGACATGAACATGCTGCATAAGTAGCTGTTTCTCAGTAAATATCTCCACTGAGATTAAGAAAAGCAGTAGCTTAATAACTTAAGTACTTCCTGGTAAGGTTACTGTACTGGTAACTCCTCAAAAGAATCTGGATTGTGGTGAGAGAACAGAGAAAAAAACTCAATTAGGACCTGCACTTACGAAGGGGGTAGGCAGCTGTATATCAGGGAGTAAACCTTCTGAGAATAAAAACAGCTGAGCTTGTTAAGGTAATTACACAGAGGAAAGGATAATGTACTGGGAACTCCTCAGAAGAATCTGATTTGTGGTGAGGTTAGAGAGATAAAAGCTCATTTAGGAACGACATGAACATGCTGCGTAGGTAGCTGTTTATCAGTAAATATCTCCACTTCGATTAAGAAAAGCAGTAGCTTAATAAATTAAGTACTTCCTGGTATGGTTACTGTACTGGTAACTCCCCAAAAGAATCTGGATTGTGGTGAGGGAACAGAGAAAAAAGCTCATTTAGGACCTGCACTTACGAAGGGGGTAGGCAGCTGTATATCAGGGAGTAAAACTTCTGAGAATAAAAACAGCTGGAGCTTGTTAAGGTAATTACACAGGGGAAAGGATAATGTACTGGGAACTCCTCAGAAGTATCTGATTTGTGGTGAGGGGAGAGAGATAAAAGCTCATTTAGGAACTACATGAACATGCTGCGTTGGTAGCTGTTTATCAGTAAATATCTCCAATGAGATTAAGAAAAGCAGTAGCTTAATAAATTAAGTACTTCCTGGTATGGTTACTGTACTGGTAACTCCCCAAAAGAATCTGGATTGTGGTGAGGGAACAGAGAAAAAAGCTCATTTAGGACCTGCACTTACGAAGGGGTAGGCAGCTGTATATCAGGGAGTAAACCTTCTGAGAATATAAACAGCTGGAGATTGTTAAGGTAATTACACAGGGGAAAGGATAATGTACTGGAAACTCCTCAGAAGAATCTGATTTGTGGTGAGGGGAGAGAGATAAAAGTTCATTTAGGAACGACAATGAATATGCTGCGTAGGTAGCTGTTTATCAGTAAATATCTCCACTGAGATTAAGAAAAGCAGTGCTTAATAAATTAAGTACTTCCTGGTATCTGGATTGTGGTGAGGGAACAGAGAAAAAAGCTCATTCGGACCCGCACTTAGGAAGGGGGTAGGCAGCTGTATATCAGGGAGTAAACCTTCTGAGAATAAAAACAGCTGGAGCTTGTTAAGGTAATTACACGGGGGAAAGGATAATGTACTGGGAACTCCTCAGAAGAATCTGATTTGTGGTGAGGGGAGAGAGATAAAAGCTCATTTAGGAACGACATGAACATGCTGCATACGTAGCTGTTCATCAGTAAATATCTCCACTGAGATTAAGAAAAGCAGTAGCTTAATAAATTTAGTACTTCCTGATATGGATACTGTACTGGTAACTCCCCAAAAGAATCTGGATTGTGGTTAGGGAACAGAGATAAAAGCTCATTTAGGACCTGCACTTACGAAGGGGTTAGGCAGCTGTATATCAGGGAGTAACCTTCTGAGAATAAAATCAGCTGGAGCTTGTTAAGGTAATTACACAGGGGAAAGGATAATGTACTGGGAACTCCTCAGAAGAATATGATTTGTGGTGAGGGGAGAGAGATAAAAGCTCATTTAGGAACGACATGAACATGCTGCTTAGGTAGCAGTTTATCAGTAAATATCTCCACTGAGATTAAGAAAAGCAGTAGCTTAATAAATTACGTACTTCCTGGTATGGTTACTGTACTGGTAACTCCCCAAAAGAATCTGGATTGTGGTGAGGGAACAGAGAAAAAGCTCATTGTGACCTGCACTTACGACGGGGGTAGGTAGCTGTATATCAGGGAGTAAACCTTCTGAGAGTAAAAACAGCTGGAGCTTGTTAAGATAATTACACAGAGCGAAAGGATAATGTACCGGGAACTCCTCAGAAGAATCTGATTTGTGGTGAGGGGAGAGAGATAAAAGCTCATTTAGGAACGACATGAACATGCTGCGTAGGTAGCTGTCTATCAGTAAATATCTCCACTGAGATTAAGAAAAGCAGTAGCTTAATAAATTAAGTACTTCCGGCTATGGTTACTGTCCTGTTAACTCCCAAAAGCATCTGGATTGTGGTGAGGGAACATAGAAAATAGCTCATTTCGGACCTGCACTTACAACGGGGTTAGGCAGCTGTATATCAGGGAGTAAACCTTCTGAGAATAAAAACAGCTGGAGCTTGTTAAGGTAATTACAAGGGGAAAGCATAATGTACTGGGAAATCCTCAGAAGAATCTGTTTTGTGGTGAGGGGAGAGAGATAAAAGCTCATTTAGGAACGACATGAACATGCTGCGTAGGTAGCTGTTTATCAGTAAATATCTCCACTGAGATTAAGAAAAGGAGTAGCTTAATAAATTAGGTACTTCCTGGTATGGTTACTGTACTGGTAACTCCCCAAAAGGATCTGGATTGTGGTGAGGGAACAGAGAAAAAAGCTCATTTAAGACCTGCACTTACGAAGGGGGTAGGCAGCTGTATATCAGGGAGTAAACCTTCTGAGAATAAAAATAGCTGGAGCTTGTAAGGTAATTACACAGGGGAAAGGATAATGTACTGGGAACTCCTCAGAAGAATCTGTTTTGTGGTGAGGGGAGAGAGATAAAAGCTCAATTTAGGAACGACATGAACATGCTGCATAGGTAGCTGTCTATCAGTAAATATCTCCACTGAGATTAAGAAAAGCAGTAGCTTAATAAATTAAGTCCTTCCTGGTATGGTTACTGTACTGGTAACTCCCCAAAAGAATCTGGATTGTGGTGAGGGAACAGAGAAAAAAGCTCATTTAGGACCTGCACTTACGAAGGGGTAGGCAGCTGTATATCAGGGAGAAAACCTTCTGAGAATAAAAAAAGCTGGAGCTTGTTAAGGTAATTACACAGGGGAAAGGATAATGTATCGGGAACTCCTCAGAAGAATCTGATTTGTGGTGAGGGAGAGAGATAAAGCTCATTTAGGAACGACATGAACATGCTGCGTAGGTAGCTGTCTATCAGTAAATATCTCCACTGAGATTAAGAAAAGCAGTAGCTTAATAAATTAAGTACTTCCTCTTATGGTTACTGTACTGGTAACTCCCCAAAAGAATCTGGATTGTGGTGAGGCAACAGAGAAAAAAGCTCATTTAGGACCTACACTTACGAAGGGGTTAGGCAGCTGTATATCAGGGAGTAAACCTTCTGAGAATAAAAACAGCTGGAGCTTGTTAAGGTAATTACAAAGGGGAAAGCATAATGTACTGGGAACTCCTCAGAAGAATCTGTTTTGTGGTGAGGGGAGAGAGATAAAAGCTCATTTAGGAACGACATGAACATGCTGCGTAGGTAGCTGTTTATCAGTAAATATCTCCACTGAGATTAAGAAAAGGAGTAGCTTAATAAATTAAGTACTTCCTGGTATGGTTACTTTACTGGTAACTCCCCAAAAGAATCTGGATTGTGGTGAGGGAACAGAGAAAAAAGCTCATTTAGGACCTGCACTTACGAAGGGGGTAGGCAGCTGTATATAAGGGAGTAAACCTTCTGAGAATAAAAATAGCTGGAGCTTGTAAGGTAATTACACAGGGGAAAGGATAATGTACTGGGAACTCCTCAGAAGAATCTGTTTTGTGGTGAGGGGAGAGAGATAAAAGCTCATTTAGGAACGACATGAACATGCTGCATAGGTAGCTGTTTATCAGTAAATATCTCCACTGAGATTAAGAAAAGCAGTAGCTTAATAAATTAAGTCCTTCCTGGTATGGTTACTGTACTGGTAACTCCGCAAAAGAATCTGGATTGTGGTGAGCGAACAGAGAAAAAAGCTCATTTAGGACCTGCACTTACGAAGGTGGTAGGCAGCTGTATATCAGGGAGTAAACCTTCTGAGAATAAACACAGCTGGAGCTTGTTAAGGTAGTTACACAGGGGAAAGGATAATGTACTGGGAACTCCTCAGAAGAATCTGATTTGTGGTGAGGGGAGAGAGATAAAAGCTCATTTAGGAACGACATGATCATGCTGCGTAGGTAGCTGTTTATCAGTAAATTTCTCCACTGAGATTAAGAAAAGCAGTAGCTTAATGAATTAAGTACTTCCTGGTATGGTTACTGTACTGGTAACTCCCCAAAAGAATCTGGATTGTGGTGAGGGAACATATAAAATAGCTCATTTAGGACCAGCACTTACGAAGGGGGTAGGCAGCTGTATATCAGGGAGTAAACCTTCTGAGAATAAAAACAGCTGGAGCTGGTTAAGGTAATTACACAAGGGAAAGGATAATGTACTGGGAACTCCTCAGAAGCATCTGATTTGTGGTGAGGGGAGAGAGATAAAAGCTCATTTAGGAACGACATGAACATGCTGGGTAGGTTGCTGTTTATCAGTAAATATATCCACTGAGATTCAGAAAAGCAGTAGCTTAATAAATTAAGTACTTCCTGCTATGGTTACTGTACTGGTAACTCCCCAAAAGAATCTGGATTGTGGTGAGGGAACAGAGAAAAATCTCATTTAGAACGTGCAATTACGAAGGGAGTAGGCAGCTGTATATCAGGGAGTAAACCTTCTGAGAATAAAAACAGCTGGAGCTTGTTAAGGTAATTACACAGGGGAAAGGATAATGTACTGGGAACTCCTCAGAATTATCTGATTTGTGGTGAGGGGAAGAGATAGAAGCTCATTTAGGAAAGACATGAACATGCTGCGTAGGTAGCTGTTTATCAGTAAATATCTCCACTGAGATTAAGAAAAGCAGTAGCTTAATGAATTAAGTAATTCCTGGTATGGTTACTTTACTGGTAACTCCCCAAAAGAATCTGCATTGTTGTGAGGGAACAGAGAAAAAAGGTCATTTAGGACCTGCACTTACGAAGGGGGTAGGCAGCTGTATATCTGGGAGTAAACCTTCTGTGAATAAAAACATCTGGAGCTTGTTAAGGTAATTACACAGGGGAAAGGATAATGTACTGGGAACTCCTCAGAAGAATCTGATTTGTGGTGAGGGGAGAGAGATAAAAGCTTATTTAGGAACGTCATGAACATGCTGCCTAGGTAGCTGTTTATCAGTAAATATCTCCACTGAGATTAAGAAAAGCAGTAGCTTAATAAATTAAGTACTTCCTGGTATGGTTACTGTACTGGTAACTCCCCAAAAGAATCTGGATTATGGTGAGGGAACAGAGAAAAAAGCTCATTTAGGACCTGCACTTACGAAGGGGGTAGGCAGCTGTATATCAGGGAGTAAACCTTCTGAGAATAAAAACAGCTGGAGCTTGTTAAGATAATTACACAGGGAAAAGGATAATGTACTGGAAACTCCTCAAAAAAATCTGATTTGTGGTGAGGGGAGAGAGATAAAAGCTCATTTAAGAACGACATGAACATGCTGCGTAGGTAGCTGTTTATCAGTAAATATCTCCACTGAGATTAAGAAAAGCAGTAGCTTAATAAATTAAGTACTTCCTGGTATGGTTACTGTACTGGTAACTCCCCAAAAGAATCTGGATTGTGGTGAGGGAACAGAGAAAAAAGCTCATTTAGGACCTGCACGTACGAAGGGAGTAGGCAGCTGTATATCAGGGAGAAAACCTTCTGAGAATAAAAACAGCTGGAGCTTGTTAAGGTAATTACACAGGGGAAAGGATAATGTACTGGGAACTCCTCAGAAGAATCTGATTTGTGGTGAGGGAAGAGAGATAAAAGCTAATTTAGGAACGAAATGAACATGCTGCGTAGGTAGCTGTTTATCAGTAAATATCTCCACTGAGATTAAGAAAAGCAGTAGCTTAATAAATTAAGTACTTCTGGTATGGTTACTGTACTGGTAACTCCCCAAAAGAATCTGGATTGTGGTGAGGGAACAGAGAAAAAAGCTCATTTAGGACCTGCACTTACGACGGGGGTAGTTAGCTGTATATCAGGGAGTAAACCTTCTGAGAGTAAAAACAGCTGGAGCTTGTTAAGGTAATTACACAGGGGAAAGGATAATGTACTGGGAACTCCTCAGAAGAATCTGATTTGTGGTGAGGGGAGAGAGATAAAAGCTCATTTAGGAACGACATGAACATGATGCGTACGTAGCTGTTGATCAGTAAATATCTCTACTGAGATTAAGAAAAGCAATAGCTTAATAAATTAAGTACTTCCGGCTATGGTTACTGTACTGGTAACTCCCCAAAAGCATCTGGATTGTGGTGAGGGAACATAGAAAATAGCTCATTTAGGACCTGCACTTACGACGGGGGTAGGCAGCTGTATATCAGGGAGTAAACCTTCTGAGAGTAAAAACAGCTGGAGCTTGTTAAGGTAATTACACAGGGGAAAGGATAATGTATCGGGAACTCCTCAGAAGAATCTGATTTGTGGTGAGGGGAGAGAGATAAAAGCTCATTTAGGAACGACATGAACATGCTGCGTAGGTAGCTGTCTATCAGTAAATATCTCCACTGAGATTAAGAAAAGCAGTAGCTTAATAAATTACGTACTTCCTGGTATGGTTACTGTACTGGTAACTCCCGAAAAGAATCTGGATTGTGGTGAGGGAACAGAGAAAAAAGCTCAATTGGGACCTGCACTTACGAAGGGGGTAGGCAGCTGTATATCAGGGAGAAAACCTTCTGAGAATAAAAAAAGCTGGAGCTTGTTAAGGTAATTACACAGGGGAAAGGATAATGTATCGGGAACTCCTCAGAAGAATCTGATTTGTGGTGAGGGGAGAGAGATAAAAGCTCATTTAGGAACGACATGAACATGCTGCGTAGGTAGCTGTCTATCAGTAAATATCTCCACTGAGATTAGGAAAAGCAGTAGCTTAATAAATTAAGTACTTCCTGGTATGGCTACTGTACTGGTAACTCCCCAAAAGAATCTGGATTGTGGTGAGGGAACAGAGAAAAAAGCTCTTTTAGGACCTGCACTTACGAAGGGGTTAGGCAGCTGTATATCAGGGAGTAAACCTTCTGAGAATAAAAACAGCTGGAGCTTGTTAAGGTAATTACAAAGGGGAAAGCATAATGTACTGGGAAATCCTCAGAAGAATCTGTTTTGTGGTGAGGGGAGAGAGATAAAAGCTCATTTAGGAACGACATGAACATGATGCGTACGTAGCTGTTTATCAGTAAATATCTCCACTGAGATTAAGAAAAGGAGTAGCTTAATAAATTAAGTACTTCCTGGTATGGTTACTTTACTGGTAACTCCCCAAAAGAATCTGGATTGTGGTGAGGGAACAGAGAAATAAGCTCATTAGGACCAGCACTTACGAAGGGGGTAGGCAGCTGTATATCAGGGAGTAAACCTTCTGAGAATAAAACTAGCTGGAGCTTGTAAGGTAATTACACAGGGGAAAGGATAATGTACTGGGAACTCCTCAGAAGAATCTGTTTTGTGGTGAGGGGAGAGAGATAAAAGCTCATTTAGGAACGACATGAACATGCTGCATAGGTAGCTGTCTATCAGTAAATATCTCCACTGAGATTAAGAAAAGCAGTAGCTTAATAAATTAAGTCCTTCCTGGTATGGTTACTGTACTGGTAACTCCCCAAAAGAATCTGGATTGTGGTGAGGGAACAGAGAAAAAAGCTCATTTAGGACCTGCACTTACGAAGGGGGTAGGCAGCTGTATATCAGGGAGAAAACCTTCTGAGAATAAAAAAAAGCTGGAGCTTGTTAAGGTAATTACACAGGGGAAAGGATAATGTATCGGGAACTCCTCAGAAGAATCTGATTTGTGGTGAGGGGAGAGAGATAAAAGCTCATTTAGGAACGACATGAACATGCTGCGTAGGTAGCTGTCTATCAGTAAATATCTCCACTGAGATTAAGAAAAGCAGTAGCTTAATAAATTAAGTACTTCCTCTTATGGTTACTGTACTGGTAACTCCCCAAAAGAATCTGGATTGTGGTGAGGCAACAGAGAAAAAACTCATTTAGGACCTACACTTACGAAGGGGTTAGGCAGCTGTATATCAGGGAGTAAACCTTCTGAGAATAAAAACAGCTGGAGCTTGTTAAGGTAATTACAAAGGGGAAAGCATAATGTACTGGGAACTCCTCAGAAGAATCTGTTTTGTGGTGAGGGGAGAGAGATAAAAGCTCATTTAGGAACGACATGAACATGCTGCGTAGGTAGCTGTTTAACAGTAAATATCTCCACTGAGATTAAGAAAAGGAGTAGCTTAATAAATTAAGTACTTCCTGGTATGGTTACTTTACTGGTAACTCCCCAAAAGAATCTGGATTGTGGTGAGGGAACAGAGAAAAAAGCTCATTTAGGACCTGCACTTACGAAGGGGGTAGGCAGCTGTATATCAGGGAGTAAACCTTCTGAGAATAAAAATAGCTGGAGCTTGTAGGTAATTACACAGGGGAATGGATAATGTACTGGGAACTCCTCAGAAGAATCTGTTTTGTGGTGAGGGGAGAGAGATAAAAGCTCATTTAGGAACGACATGAACATGCTGCATAGGTAGCTGTTTATCAGTAAATATCTCCACTGAGATTAAGAAAAGCAGTAGCTTAATAAATTAAGTCCTTCCTGGTATGGTTACTGTACTGGTAACTCCGCAAAAGAATCTGGATTGTGGTGAGCGAACAGAGAAAAAAGCTCATTTAGGACCTGCACTTACGAAGGTGGTAGGCAGCTGTATATCAGGGAGTAAACCTTCTGAGAATAAAAACAGCTGGAGCTTGTTAAGGTAGTTACACAGGGGAAAGGATAATGTACTGGGAACTCCTCAGAAGAATCTGATTTTTGGTGAGGGGAGAGAGATAAAAGCTCATTTAGGAACGACATGATCATGCTGCGTAGGTAGCTGTTTATCAGTAAATTTCTCCACTGAGATTAAGAAAAGCAGTAGCTTAATGAATTAAGTACTTCCTGGTATGGTTACTGTACTGGTAACTCCCCAAAAGAATCTGGATTGTGGTGAGGGAACATATAAAATAGCTCATTTAGGACCAGCACTTACGAAGGGGGTAGGCAGCTGTATATCAGGGAGTAAACCTTCTGAGAATAAAAACAGCTGGAGCTGGTTAAGGTAATTACACAAGGGAAAGGATAATGTACTGGGAACTCCTCAGAAGAATCTGATTTGTGGTGAGGGGAGAGAGATAAAAGCTCATTTAGGAACGACATGAACATGCTGGGTAGGTTGCTGTTTATCAGTAAATATCTCCACTGAGATTCAGAAAAGCAGTAGCTTAATAAATTAAGTACTTCCTGGTATGGTTACTGTACTGGTAACTCCCCAAAAGAATCTGGATTGAGGTGAGGGAACAGAGAAAAATCTCATTTAGGACGTGCACTTACGAAGGGAGTAGGCAGCTGTATATCAGGGAGTAAACCTTCTGAGAATAAAAACAGCTGTAGCTTGTTAAGGTAATTACACAGGGGAAAGGATAATGTACTGGGAATTCCTCAGAAGAATCTGATTTGTGGTGAGGGGAAAGAGATAGAAGCTCATTTAGGAAAGACATGAACATGCTGCGTAGGTAGCTGTTTATCAGTAAATATCTCCACTGAGATTAAGAAAAGCAGTAGCTTAATGAATTAAGTAATTCCTGGTATGGTTACTTTACTGGTAACTCCCCAAAGAATCTGCATTGTTGTGAGGGAACAGAGAAAAAAGGTCATTTAGGACCTGCACTTACGAAGGGGGTAGGCAGCTGTATATCTGGGAGTAAACCTTCTGAGAATAAAAACATCTGGAGCTTGTTAAGGTAATTACACAGGGGAAAGGATAATGTACTGGGAACTCCTCAGAAGAATCTGATTTGTGGTGAGGGGAGAGAGATAAAAGCTGATTTAGGAACGTCATGAACATGCTGCCTAGGTAGCTGTTTATCAGTAAATATCTCCACTGAGATTAAGAAAAGCAGTAGCTTAATAAATTAAGTACTTCCTGGTATGGTTACTGTACTGGTAACTCCCCAACAGAATCTGGATTATGGTGAGGGAACAGAGAAAAAAGCTCATTTAGGACCTGCACTTACGAAGGGGGTAGGCAGCTGTATATCAGGGAGTAAACCTTCTGAGAATAAAAACAGCTGGAGCTTGTTAAGGTAATTACACAGGGAAAAGGATAATGTACTGGAAACTCCTCAAAAAAATCTGATTTGTGGTGAGGGGAGAGAGATAAAAGCTCATTTAAGAACGACATGAACATGCTGCGTAGGTAGCTGTTTATCAGTAAATATCTCCACTGAGATTAAGCAGTAGCTTAATAAATTAAGTACTTCCTGGTATGGTTACTGTACTGGTAACTCCCCAAAAGAATCTGGATTGTGGTGAGGGAACAGAGAAAAAAGCTCATTTAGGACCTGCACGTACGAAGGGAGTAGGCAGCTGTATATCAGGGAGTAAACCTTCTGAGAATAAAAACAGCTGGAGCTTGTTAAGGTAATTACACAGGGGAAGGATAATGTACTGGGAACTCCTCAGAAGAATCTGATTTGTGGTGAGGGAAGAGAGATAAAAGCTAATTTAGGAACGAAATGAACATGCTGCGTAGGTAGCTGTTTATCAGTAAATATCTCCACTGAGATTAAGAAAAGCAGTAGCTTAATAAATTAAGTACTTCCTGGTATGGTTACTGTACTGGTAACTCCCCAAAAGAATCTGGATTGTGGTGAGGGAACAGAGAAAAAAGCTCATTTAGGACCTGCACTTACGACGGGGGTAGTTAGCTGTATATCAGGGAGTAAACCTTCTGAGAGTAAAAACAGCTGGAGCTTGTTAAGGTAATTACACAGGGGAAAGGATAATGTACTGGGAACTCCTCAGAAGAATCTGATTTGTGGTGAGGGGAGAGAGATAAAAGCTCATTTAGGAACGACATGAAAATGATGCGTACGTAGCTGTTGATCAGTAAATATCTCTACTGAGATTAAGAAAAGCAATAGCTTAATAAATTAAGTACTTCCGGCTATGGTTACTGTACTGGTAACTCCCCAAAAGCATCTGGATTGTGGTGAGGGAACATAGAAAATAGCTCATTTAGGACCTGCACTTACGACGGGGGTAGGCAGCTGTATATCAGGGAGTAAACCTTCTGAGAGTAAAAACAGCTGGAGCTTGTTAAGGTAATTACACAGGGGAAAGGATAATGTATCGTGAACTCCTCAGAAGAATCTGATTTGTGGTGAGGGGAGAGAGATAAAAGCTCATTTAGGAACGACATGAACATGCTGCGTAGGTAGCTGTCTATCAGTAAATATCTCCACTGAGATTAGAAAAGCAGTAGCTTAATAAATTACGTACTTCCTGGTATGGTTACTGTACTGGTAACTCCCGAAAAGAATCTGGATTGTGGTGAGGGAACAGAGAAAAAAGCTCAATTGGGACCTGCACTTACGAAGGGGGTAGGCAGCTGTATATCAGGGAGAAAACCTTCTGAGAATAAAAAAAGCTGGAGCTTGTTAAGGTAATTACACAGGGGAAAGGATAATGTATCGGGAACTCCTCAGAAGAATCTGATTTGTGGTGAGGGGAGAGAGATAAAAGCTCATTTAGGAACGACATGAACATGCTGCGTAGGTAGCTGTCTATCAGTAAATATCTCCACTGAGATTAGGAAAAGCAGTAGCTTAATAAATTAAGTACTTCCTGGTATGGCTACTGTACTGGTAACTCCCCAAAAGAATCTGGATTGTGGTGAGGGAACAGAGAAAAAAGCTCTTTTAGGACCTGCACTTACGAAGGGGTTAGGCAGCTGTATATCAGGGAGTAAACCTTCTGAGAATAAAAACAGCTGGAGCTTGTTAAGGTAATTACAAAGGGGAAAGCATAATGTACTGGGAAATCCTCAGAAGAATCTGTTTTGTGGTGAGGGGAGAGAGATAAAAGCTCATTTAGGAACGACATGAACATGCTGCGTAGGTAGCTGTTTATCAGTAAATATCTCCACTGAGATTAAGAAAAGGAGTAGCTTAATAAATTAAGTACTTCCTGGTATGGTTACTTTACTGGTAACTCCCCAAAAGAATCTGGATTGTGGTGAGGGAACAGAGAAAAAAGCTCATTTAGGACCTGCACTTACGAAGGGGGTAGGCAGCTGTATATCAGGGAGTAAACCTTCTGAGAATAAAAATAGCTGGAGCTAGTAAGGTAATTACACAGGGGAAAGGATAATGTACTGGGAACTCCTCAGAAGAATCTGTTTTGTGGTGAGGGGAGAGAGATAAAAGCTCATTTAGGAACGACATGAACATGCTGCATAGGTAGCTGTTTATCAGTAAATATCTCCACTGAGATTAAGAAAAGCAGTAGCTTAATAAATTAAGTCCTTCCTGGTATGGTTACTGTACTGGTAACTCCCCAAAAGAATCTGGATTGTGGTGAGCGAACAGAGAAAAAAGCTCATTTAGGACCTGCACTTACGAAGGGGGTAGGCAGCTGTATATCAGGGAGAAAACCTTCTGAGAATAAAAAAAGCTGGAGCTTGTTAAGGTAATTACACAGGGGAAAGGATAATGTATCCGGAACTCCTCAGAAGAATCTGATTTGTGGTGAGGGGAGAGAGATAAAAGCTCATTTAGGAACGACATGAACATGCTGCGTAGGTAGCTGTCTATCAGTAAATATCTCCACTGAGATTAAGAAAAGCAGTAGCTTAATAAATTAAGTACTTCCTGGTATGGTTACTGTACTGGTAACTCCCGAAAAGAATCTGGATTGTGGTGAGGGAACAGAGAAAAAAGCTCATTTAAGACCTGCACTTACGAAGGCGGTAGGCAGCTGTGTATCAGGGAGTAAACCTTCTGAGAATAAAAACAGCTGGAGCTTGTTAAGGTAATTACAAAGGGGAAAGCATAATGTACTGGGAACTCCTCAGAAGAATCTGTTTTGTGGTGAGGGGAGAGAGATAAAAGCTCATTTAGGAACGACATGAACATGCTGCGTAGGTAGCTGTTTATCAGTAAATATCTCCACTGAGATTAAGAAAAGGAGTAGCTTAATAAATTAAGTACTTCCTGGTATGGTTACTTTACTGGTAACTCCCCAAAAGAATCTGGATTGTGGTGAGGGAACAGAGAAAAAAGCTCATTTAGGACCTGCACTTACGAAAGGGGTAGGCAGCTGTATATCAGGGAGTAAACCTTCTGAGAATAAAAATAGCTGGAGCTTGTAAGGTAATTACACAGGGGAAAGGATAATGTACTGGGAACTCCTCAGAAGAATCTGTTTTGTGGTGAGGGGAGAGAGATAAAAGCTCATTTAGGAACGACATGAACATGCTGCATAGGTAGCTGTTTATCAGTAAATATCTCCACTGAGATTAAGAAAAGCAGTAGCTTAATAAATTAAGTCCTTCCTGGTATGGTTACTGTACTGGTAACTCCCCAAAAGAATCTGGATTGTGGTGAGCGAACAGAGAAAAAAGCTCATTTAGGACCTGCACTTACGAAGGGGGTAGGCAGCTGTATATCAGGGAGTAAACCTTCTGAGAATAAAAACAGCTGGAGCTTGTTAAGGTAGTTACACAGGGGAAAGGATAATGTACTGGGAACTCCTCAGAAGAATCTGATTTGTGGTGAGGGGAGAGAGATAAAAGCTCATTTAGGAACGACATGAACATGCTGCGTAGGTAGCTGTTTATCAGTAAATTTCTACACTGAGATTAAGAAAAGCAGTAGCTTAATGAATTAAGTACTTGCAGGTATGGTTACTGTACTGGTAACTCCCCAAAAGAATCTGGATTGTGGTGAGGCAACATAGAAAATAGCTCATTTAGGACCAGCACTTACGAAGGGGTAGGCAGCTGTATATCAGGGAGTAAACCTTCTGAGAATAAAAACAGCTGGAGCTTGTTAAGGTAATTACACAAGGGAAAGGATAATGTACTGGGAACTCCTCAGAAGAA